>NC_058413.1:33924766-34122774 GCF_002201575.2 Neomonachus schauinslandi
AGATAGATAGATAGATAGATAGATAGATAGATAGATAGATAGATAGATAGATAGATAGATAGGAGTTGGTTTATGTCATTTTATATATTCTTAGTTCTGTTTCTCTAGAGAACCCTGCCTAATATACAGTTGGTATTATTTTTTAATTTTAGCCATAATTATGATTCTGAGTGATCTCTCACAATTTTTCCAGCTTCACTGAGATATAATTCATAAATAATGTTGTGTAAGTTTAAGGTGATTTGATAAAGGTATACGTTGTTAAATGATTACAGTAAGTTAACACCTCCATCACCTCACGTAATTGCCTTTTGTGTGTGTGTGGTGAGAGCATTAAAGATCTCTCTTAGCAACTTTCATGTATATAGTACAGTATGTTTAACTATAGTTACCATGCTGTATATTAGATCTCCAGAATTTATTCACCTTATAACTGGAAGTCTGTATCCTTTGACCAGCATCTCCTCATTTCCCTCTCCCCTCAGTCCCTGACAACCACCATTCTACTATAAGTACAGCTTTTTCAGATTCCTCAGTCAAGTGACATCCCATTAGTTTTGGCATATTTTATTTCCATTTTTGTTTAAGATTAAAAAAAATTCCTTTTGGGGCGCCTGGGTGGCTCAGTCGTTAAGCGTCTGCCTTCGGCTCAGGTCATGATCCCAGGGTCCTGGGATCGAGTCCCACATCGGGCTCCCTGACCAGCAGGGAGTCTCCTTCTCCCTCTCCCACTCCCCCTGCTTGTGTTCCTGCTCTCGCTATCTCTCTCTCTGTCAAATAAATAAAAATCTTTAAAAAAAAATTCCTTTTGATTTCTTCTTTGATGCATTGTTTGTTCAGGAGTGTGTTGTTTAATTTTAACATACTTGTGAAATTTTCAGTTTTTCTCCTGTTATAGATCTCTAGTTACACACCATTGTGGTCTCAAAAAATTCTTGTATGATTTCAACCTTCTTAAATATGCCAAGACTTGTTTGTGAGCTAATATATGAGCTATCCTGGAGAATGTTCTGTGTGCACTTGTGCATTCTGTGGCTGTTGGATGGACTGTTCTGTAAATGTCTGTTAGGTCCATTTGGTCTAAGGTATAATTCAAGTCCAATGTTTCCTTATTGATTTTCTGTCTGGATAATCTAGCTTTCGTTTCAAGTGGGTATTAAAGTTCCTTACTAATATTGTACTGTTGTCTATTTCTCCCTTCAGGAGTATTTGCCTAATATATTTATTGTTGTGTCCCTTAAATTTTTTCATTGCTGTCTTCACACCTGAAGAAGCAGTCACTTCCTCTGTTACATACTGACTGGGTTTATAGAGAAATACCTTCTGTCAAAGTGCTAGGGATTCTGAAACTCTGTCAGACTTTTTCTATGAGTATGTCCCACACTTCCTGTTCCTTCTTGTGTCAGATTCTTAAGTTTGTATGCCTTCTCTTGATCCTGCAGGGCCTGGCCAAGGGCTGGCAGCCTCCCTTTTGCTTTCTTGAAGTCAATGTATATGCTCAACTTTGTGGTTTCTCCCAGGCCCGCAGAGTCAGGCTGACTCTTTGTGAGGCATTCCCAGCGGCTTGTCCCCAGTGACTCCCATTCCCCTGATGGAGTCTGTGATGCAGTAGTCCTATCTGAGCCTTTTGACGCCCTCTGGAGCTCTATCATCCCCTCTCCCATCTGTTTCCCACCCCTGTCACACAGCACACCTCAGTATAATGAATGGGGCTAAAAAGAAGTGAGCCTTTTTAGCAGTGTCTTGCACAGTTGGGGAAGCCTAGCACTCACTCACATGCTTTCACTTTCCCACGTGGGAGAAATCATGGCCTAAGAAGATCTCTCTTGGCACTGAGCTAAGCAGCTCAGCAGAAGGGTGATGCAGATAAAGGGATACTGTTCCTTTTACCCTCTTCAACGTGTCCAACCTCTGATGTTGTTTCTTCAACAGTGTGCTAGAACTTTGCTGGGCTCCTGAACTTCCACAAGGATCTCTTGTCCATGGGTAATTGTCTAAATCTGTGTTCTTTTTGGAGAAGATGTTAGAAAACTTTTATTCTACCACGAGGATGACATCATTCTCCTCCTCCATATGGTTTTGATTTGCATTTCCTTAATGCAAATTTTAAATGTACTTATTGGTAATTTGCTTACTTTCCTTGAGGAAATGAGTATCCTTTGCTTATTTTTAACTGAGTTATTTATATTTTCATTATTGAGGCAAAAGAGTTCTTCATATATTCTGGATACAAGTCCTTTATGATATGAGTTGAAATAATCTTCCCATTCTGCAGGTTGTTTTCTCACTTTCTCTGTTTTGTCATTTGAAGCAAAAAATTTTCAATTTCAAGGAAGTCCAGTTCATCTACTTTTCTTTTTTCTCTTATGCTTCTGTGCTATATCTAAGAAACCACTGTCTAAACCATGGTCACAAATATTCACTCATGTTTTCTTCGACTTTTTTTAGTTTTAGCTCTTACATACACATTTATGATCCATTTGACATAATTTTTTATATGATCTAGCCAGGAGGAATGGGGTAAATCTTTCCAGTGTAAAAAGAATGCCAACTTTGAATTTCATGAATAACAATGAGCCATCATAATAAGTCAGAATACAAACTTCCCATATGTCCACTGTGGGAAGTCCCTCAAGTTTCATTTACATCTAGCACAAACGTAACAACTGTCTGCCTGTGACTACACAAATCTCAGAACATGGAGAATCATCAAATCCACACTTCTATTTTTTTTCAAAATCACTTCCTTGTAGAATGTAATTAATATCTTCTTTTAATCATTACATCTTTAACCTCAAGTGACTTTCCCAATTTTTCAAATTAAAGCCCACCTATTGTTCAACTTAAAAAACGTTTTAAAAATGCCTACTCTGTGCCAATGCACTATGTCAGCTGAATGGGTGAGAAGTAGGGTGCTGAGTGACAGGAGCAGGGGAGACAAGGCATTCAAGAAAAGTAAGAATGTGCAATCAAACCTCTATAATAAAAGTGCATTCATAGATAGAAACGGATTTAGGACAAAGAGTAATTTCATTCTGTTTAACTTAATTTCCGCCTCTTCCAATATTAATTTAGGCCTTCGTGAACTTTGTTTTATTTGAATTATAATGGCGTGTGTAGATATTGATCAACTGTGCTACGTACTTCTGAAGATAATTAGCTGGAAAGGTGGAAGCAGTGAGACAACAGTAGAAGCAAAGAAATTAGTACTAAGTGTGGGGTGATAACAGGTGTCTGCATAGCACAGAACACCTGGGGCTCACTTGTATTAACTGTGGTCCTGGCAAACTAGTGAGCTAAGAGTGGAGGGAGTTACAAAATACCTCAGTAGACTAATAACAAGCCACAGGACTGTGACTAAACTCAGCCACGATATGTCGTATCTCCCAAGAACACTGCATTTCAAAACGGAAGTGAAATAAGTCAAAGAATATGGAAGGTGCAGACATGAGGCTTAGAAGATTTTGTTTATTCTTTATATTTTTTTTGTTGCTATTGTTTGTTTGGCCCCTCTCCTCAAAGACTGCCAGCTCAGCAGCACTCAAACTACGCCTTACCTTGCTTTACATAGGAACATCCTTCCATCCTAAGGATTACACTGTTGACAGAGTTATTATCATTCGAAAGGCAAGGATGTAGTAATATTTTCTACCTCTATATGGATCATTAAAGTTCTTTGCAGTTGGCAACAGCTTTTTTATTTTTGCAAATGCTCCGTGTGGACAGCCAACACAGATAGATAAACAGAGCAATATGACATTATTTTACATTCCATTTTCTCTAGGTGTAATGATAGCAACTTCTTAGAAACTTTCTCCCCCCCCCCCCCCCCGCGTGAGAAAGGACAATTTTGTCTTAGTAGTTACTTGGGTTGCCTTAGAAACCATTGTGCTGTCTGACAAGAATAGTTTTATCTTCAGAGAGAGCATCTCACAATACAGTGGGTTATAATTTTCCTGAAAAAGGCAGGAAAATAATTATATTTTCCATTCTGGGGAAGGAACGAGGCTTGGATAACACAGAAAGACAGAGAAGGATGCTTCTCTAAAGACAGGCTCCCAAAAGTGTAGTCAACATTATCACTGAAGAAGGGATCCTTAGAGGATTTACTGAAGCCGATTTAGATACAGGGTATATGAAGATTACACTTCTTTCTGGGAGCAATTCTAGAGTTTGTATGTCAGAGACATCCTGGTAAATGTGATGAAAACTATTGGTTGTCTATCCAGAAAGAAAGCATATGCATATTTACACATAAGAATCTGAATATCAGGGGCACCTGGGTGGCTCAGTCGTTAAGCGTCTGCCTTCGGCTCAGGTCATGATCCCAGGGTGCTGGGATCGAGCCCCGCATCGGGCTCCCTGCTCCACGGGAAGCCTGCTTCTCCCTCTCCCACTCCCCCTGCTTGTGTTCCCCCTCTCGCTGTGTCTCTCTCTGTCAAATAAATAAATAAAATCTTTAAAGAAAAAAGAATCTGAATATCATTTTAGGCATCTGGAAAGAGTACTTCAATCCCATGAATAAATCCTGGATTCAAAATACTCGACCTAGGTGGCGCCTGAGTGGCCCAGTCGGTTAAGCAGCTGATTCTTGGTTTTGGCTCAGGTCATGCATGATCTCAGGATTGTGAGATCCAGCTCCACAGTGTGTACGAGCTAAGGGCAGATTCTCTCTCCCTCTGCACCACCCTCCGACCCGTGCACAATTTTGCACACGTGTGTGTGTGTGCTCTCTCTCTCTTTAAAATAAATAAAATAAATCTTCAAAATGCTTACTTAGGATATACCCCAAGGAAGGCAATCCTAAGATTACTGGGTTTATATAAGGTTATATAAAGACCTGACAAATATACTAGGGTTTAAACTTAAAAAAATTGAAGATTTACAGTGAATGGGGTGAGAATGAAGGTGGGAGAGGGGTGCCTGTAGCATGAAAAATGACTTTAAATTATAAAAGCACTATTTCATAGAATTTGCATGGGTTCATGCCTGCACACAGCTCGAGATGGTAAAATAATCACAGGTCACATTTATCAAGTGCTTATGTTGTGACAGGTAACATCCTAAGTGTTTATGTATTAACATTTTTTTTTTTTTTACATTCACAACAATTCTGAAAGGTTGTGTCATGAGATACAGAAAGAAAAATAACTTGTTCAAGAATTTGCCCTAGAAAGGGACAGTGCCATGATGCCAAGTGAGAGAACTGGGTTAGAAAGATCACGATATCACCCTCTTCTGCTGTATAGCCTCACTAGTAAAATGTGTGCTGGACAAAATTTTTGCTCAATATAGAGAAATGTTTGATTATAATTAGGCTGTCTCACCATAATCTTCTTTTCAAACACTGTCATGCCTTTCATGTTACTATTATGCTAAAATTGTTAGGAAAAATTCACTTATTACCGAAGTTCTGAATACCTACGTAATATTAAAGAAATTTGTTCTAATGAGTTTTGATAAAACTTCTAAAATCAAATGGGCCTCTTTTTTTCTTTGGGAAGCATTCTAACAGTTCAATTTTCTTCATGGTTATGTCAACTCACTGTGGTTTTTTTAGTCAGTGTTTTGGTAATTCTATCTACGTTTTTGCATGTTAAAATATATTGTCATACAATTCTTTTCAGAGTATTCTCCTTTTATATTTTAACTATCGTGTGGCATTGGTAGTTACATCCTTCTTTTCATTTATAATATTGTTTGTTTTAGTCATTTTCTTGACCTATAGTTTGAAATTTATTTCATTAGATTTTTTAATTTCAGTGTTTGTTTTCCCTTTCTTTTTTGTCAATTTCTTTTTTGTCTATTATTTCTTTGCTTGGGTTTAATTTATTTTCCTGTTCTATTTTTTTAAGTTGCACGCTTGGCTCACTAATATTTTAGGTAATCTTTTTAATATAAGAATTTAAATGTACCTTTCCCTTGGGCTATTTTCATAGCCACATTATACCAATATTAACATTTTTTCAATATGCTTCAGTTTAGATTTTTTTTTTTAAATTTCATTCTTATTTCCTCTCTGACCAGTGAGTTATTTAGAATTGTGTATTTATAAACAAAAATACATTTCTGTTACTGATTTGAAGCTTAAGAGTCAGAGACTATGGTTGGCAGATTATCAGTTTTATTTTGTAGCTGAAATCAGTGTGTATTCTCTAATTGTTGGGTGAAGGGGTCAACGCTTGCTTATTGAATTGACCTGGTTGACTGTGTTTTTATTTTTTTTATTTATTTTTTAAAAGATTTTATTTATTTATCTGAGAGAGAGAGAGAATGAGAGACAGCATGAGAGGGAGGAGGGTCAGAGGAAGAAGCAGACTCCCCGCTGAGCAGGGAGCCCGATATGGGACTCGATCCCGGGACTCCAGGATCATGACCCGAGCCGAAGGCAGTCGCTTAACCAACTGAGCCACCCAGGCGCCCCGTTGACTGTGTTTTTAAAATAGTGTACATCTTGGGGCACCTGGGTGGCTCAGATAGTTAAGCATCTGACTCTTGATTTCGGCTCAGGTCATGATCTCAGGGTCATTAGATTGAGCCCCACAGCAGGCTCTGTGCTGAATATGGAACTTGCTTAAGATTCTCTCTCCCTCTTTTTCTGCCTTCCCCCCTGCTCACACTCTCTCTCTAAAAAAAAAAAATAATAATAATAAATAAAATAGTTTACACCTTTACTGATTTTTTTTTCTGATTGACCTGTCAGAGATCTAGATCCATGTGTTGTATCTCAAACTTTAATAGCCATTCTGATTTATAATTTATAAAGCTATCTTATTGATTCATATATGTTGAGAATCATTATCCTAGGAACTGAATATTCCCATGTTAAATAAAGATTTTCTCTGTTAATGATTTTTGTCTTAAATGTAACTTTGTCTGATATTAATATATTTACTACAACTTTACTGTATTTTAGTCAGTGTTTTTCCGGTATGGATATTTTCTTCTTTTTACATTTAATATTTTTGAGTACTCATAGCATATATTTGTACTTTTAAATATAATTGACAATATTCTAGATGTTTTATTTTTTTATTATTTTTTTAAAGATTTTATTTGACAGAGAGAGACATAGTGAGAGAGGGAACACAAGCAGGGGGAGTGGGAGAGGGAGAAACAGGCTCCCCGCCGAGCAGGGAACCTGATACAGGGTTCCTGAGCCGAAGGCAGATGCTTAACTTAACGACTGAGCCACCCAGGTGCCCCTCTAGATGTTTTAAATGGATGTTTTAGCCCTATTTACTTCTTTGTGATGATGTATTTGGGTTTACTAATACTATGCTAATATTTACTTTATGTGCTGCAAAGTCTTAGAGATGTTATTATTACCACTGTTGTCATTACATGTTTTGTAACTCAGAGACACTGTAGAGGCAGAAAATTTTCCTTAGCTGTTCCTTTTATTCACCCTTAGCCTACACTTTCACTATGGATGGAGCCCCTCCGGGTATCCCAGCTTTATTCAAGAGTTTATTAAGTTTTGCAGCTGGGTCCAAGGCCTAGAACATCTATGTGCCAATTAACCTTGCAAGTGGCATTTGCCCTGAAGATACTCTTGACCTCAAGTTCATTTAATAATTTTCTTTCAATTGTTTATTTGCCCTTGGGAATTGATTTTTCTCTTGAGAATTTGAAAACCATCTCCATGTGTTATAGTTTAAGAAAATCTAAATGTATTGAGGAGAAGGATTTTACTGAATACAATCTGTCATATGGTGAAGTAGAAGCTACTGCTTCACTTTTCTTTGAATTCTTTTTACAGGCCAAAGCCACCCCCATACAAAACCCTTTCTAACCCAAAGTCATTACTTTACTGCATACTATGTTGTTCTCATAGGAGCTAGGAACACACAATGGCATATTAAATCAATGACAAAATTTGCAAGATAACCTGTATAATTGTATTTATTATCAACCTGCAGAAATATTGAGCATTTTGGTTAGTGGTGACCTACCATTTTGGTGAGGAAATTTGTGTCTCTTTCTAGATAGAATGACGCTGATAACTCAATTTATGAAAATGACATGAAATGATACTTGATCTGGTCCTTGGATATATATTTCTCTGTTGTCATTTATTTGTCACTTATTTAATACATTTATAGACTTGGGAGAATCAAACTTATGGTCTTAACTTCATACATTTGAATCACTTGTGGATCTTTAAAAAAAAAATGCAGTTCTTACACTCCATCTCCAAATATTCTGAATAAATTTTTTCAGGAGTAGAGAGAGTCCAGAAACAGAATATTTAAGGGAGAGGCCTGAGTGTAGGTTATTTTTACAAGCTTCACAGTTGATTCTATCATCATGTAGGACTAAGAATGAGTGATTGAAGCAATTCATCTAGGGCTTTCTCATCTGCAAAAGAGGACTGTGGACTTAGGTAATTGGTAAGATAACTTCCTACTCTTGTGTAATTTTTTCCCAATTCTTATAGATCTTTATAATTTGAACAAAGCTCTGAATAAAAGATAATTTGGTATCCGAGAACCGCTGTGTCTCTTTCAAACCTTTCCTATATGAGGCTATGCCCCTTTCTGGTGTGCTTCTGTTTCAGAGTATCCTGACATTTGTCCTGAACTGGAGTAAACCTTACTGTGTTTTAAGTGTAAGGGTGGGAAGTGTATACATTATAAGAAGGGTTGAGGAGAAAAAAATGAAAAGATATTAATTTTTTTAAATTAAGCTAACAGTATACAGATCCAGGGCTCTTAGACTTTGCTATTCAAATACAATCAGAGAAAAAAAAAAAATCACTCCTTTTCTCCCCCACACATATTCAAGGTGCTGTTACATGAAATTAAGAAACACTTGTCATCTTCATTACTGGTACTAAGGAGGAACAGTGAATCATTTTTCTCCTTTCTTTGTGACAAAATATGACAGGAGCTAGAGGTCATGACCTTTGAGTAATCAATACAGAGATTTAAGGCATGGGTTATGCCCAGAAATGTTCTAATTCCATTTCTAGGCTTTGTCATCAGTATCAAGAATGAGTTAAGCTTTATCCCCATTTATATTCTACCTAACTCACTATCATTTTGATTCCCTCCTCTGGATCATGAAAGATCATATAAGAACAAACGGAGACAGCTATAATTTGACTGTCATACAAAGGCACCCCTGGAGTGTACAATGTCTTCAATCTTATGTTAGTTTCATGGGAATTCATATTCTTTGAAAAGAACTGTTTAACAGTAAGATACCTATGAGCAGATAAGTCATCAGGCTGTCTTCAGGAACATTTCCAATGATCATTTAGCAGTGACAAAGGATTCCATAAAAATAAAAGCATAAGGATTTTTCTCATCATCAATATTGAATTGTATTATAGTACTAAATTCAGCAGCACATACAATTTGGGATATTAATGATTCATAACTTGATTATATTTAGCACCATTTTTCATAGTATCTCAGTCTCTGTGGCCTGGAAGATTTAATTTCTCTAAAACTAGATGGTTTCTTAACACAAAATGATAAAAAATAGAACAAAGATATTTAGTCTGTTCACATGGGCCTTATTCCAGAAAACTGTATACCATCAATGAAACCAGATTTATGATCAAAAATCAAGTTTGCAATAAAGGAGATTTTTTTTTTTTCCCTAAGAGTACAGAAATACACAAAATGGAGTTCCCAGAGGATCATTTCTAGACCAGTTGGAGTCAAGATTTTAATAAACTACTTAAAAGAATATATACACAAAAAAATGAAGGTTGATCATAAACAGAACTCAGATATGATAGTTTTGGAAAATACTCATTAGAATACAATCTACAACTTGATTTCCTTATATATAAAATTGGAATGGCAACTGTGACTTGATCATATGACCATCATTAGGGTAAAATCAGATACCAAGTATAAAGCATTTAGAACAGTGCCTGGGACGTAAATGCTAACAGCAGCAGTGGTGGTGGTAGTGGAAGGTGCTTCTTAATTTGAGATCCAAGTATGGGCTTGATTGAAACTTCCTACAACTGTAAGTAATCCTTTTTGAACATATACATGTTTATCAAGGAGAGGGTCCAAATCTTTCCTCCTTCTCTAAGTGTCAGCGGTCCCAAAACATTAAAACAAGACACTGACATATTATCTCATGATGGTATATGAAGTTTAAAGTGGAAAATAAATACACATTTAAGATGCTTAATTTAGTAACATGGTACGTGTTGTGATGAGCACTGGGTATTATATGCAACTAATGAATTGTTGAGCATTACATCAAAAACTAATGATGTACTATATGTTGGCTAACTGAACATAATAAAAAAAATAAAATTGAAAAAGAACAAGAACAACAACAACAAAAAAACTACTTCTTTACAAAACCTCTGAATGGTCATATAAGTCAAAATTATCAGCCACAAAAGTGAACTGAAATGCTCATAGCTTCTTTCCTAGGAACAAAAGCCAGGTGCTCTATTACTTTCCAACGTCCAGCATATGAGGTCTTAGTAAGAAAGGCATTCGTAACCAAAATGCAGAGAGAACAAAGCGTGAGAAAGAGCCCTATGCTTAGAATCAGAAGCCTTGAACTGTCTCTCAGCTAATTACAATCTTGGGCAAGTGACTTAATTTATCAGAGTCTCAATTTACCTCAAAAACAAAAACAACAGAGCCATATCTCCCTCACAAGGTTCTAGGAATACATGAGAATATATATGAACATTTTTCTAAAACTATTAAATACTTCAAAATAGGGATTGTTGCTATGAATAGTAAAAGCAAAATATGCCCATTTTTCCACACTATGGCCAGTACAATATAATAATTCCTTGAATTATGGGTAGATGTAGTTTTATCTTGGTTTACTACATACCAGCAATGCAATCTTAGGAAAATTACTTAAACTTTAAGCCTTAATTAGATCAATGAGGGCAGTAATAACATATAATAAATAGGGTATTATAATAATATAATAATATAATAATTAATATTAATTATATACTATAATTAATTATTATTGATAATATAAGAGGATTAGTTTTGTGCCTGATGCATACATGTTCAAAAAATATGTATTACCTGGTATTATCTTTATTGCCCTCATACAGAAATATCATGCAATTGTATCTAGTCTAGCATCTTCATCTGGAAGAGAATAGGTTACTACTCACAAGGGTATTGTGAATATCAAACACAAACACTGATAACAAGAAAGCACGATACGTGTATGAGAAGCAGTAGAGGGAACTACCCATATTTTGAGCACATATTACTAGAAACTCCAAGCAGAGCATTCCACACTCCAAATCATTTAACTTCAAAACAACCCACAAGTTATATTCATTTAACAGACAAAGACATTGAGATGATGATAATGGAAGCAATTTGGCAAATCTGCAGTTTAAAATTTTCTCTCTGTTCTCAAGACCTGAATCCATTCACTATAAGATAAACCACTGTGTGTTTCCAGTTACATGGATTTCCTGCTTGAGATATTATTTTCCCACAAGTCATTTTTAAAATGTAGAGCAGTAGTTGTCCTGACACATTTTATCCATAGCCCTGATCATTATCTTACAACATCCCACTTTTGTCCTCATTTCACATGTCTTTCGTTAAAAATGGCCTTCTTTAAACAGCTTCTCAGGTCTCAGACAATCCATAAATACCAATTGGAAGGTGTATATTCTATCCTATCTGTTCAGAAGCCTTAGCCAACACCCTATTCATTCTGAGTAACCTCCTCTGGTCTAAGTAAACCTAAAACCTATGTGTTTTATTTCTACCTTTATGTTTAAAAACCTTGTATGATCAGACATAAATCCCTCATCTAATGTAGCTTAGTAAGTCAATTAACTAGAAATTTGTATGTTTGTGCCTATAAAGAAAAGCCAAAAATGATAAATATGGTATTTAATTATAATAGATCTTCTACTCTATATCAAAAGTGTCAGGGGACAGAAAAGGAAGGATAGGACACAGGGGCAAATTAGATGGGGTGGACACTTGAGGATTTAAATTTTACCCACCATTCTTGATCAGTTCAAAACCTTTCAATAGTTGGCATTTTTGTTACTGTTGATCCTGCAGTTATGATTATGATTATGATTATTACTGTTAATATTACACTGAAGGTAATATAAATCCCAAGTAGAGTTAAAGAAAAATTGATTTTTTAAAAGCACTTGAGAGTTAATTGCCAACATGATGCCCACAGATAGTTTAGCGTTCATTCTCTGAGGATCTTCTTAAAAAAAAAACCTTAATACAAGAATCAAAAAAAAAAAAAATCAGCACTGATGCATTGCTATATCTAACCTTAGACTCCACTCAACTTTTTCCTTTTTTTCCCAATAATACCCTTTATTGTAAAACCTTCTAATCTAGAAATATATTTTGCATTGGGCTTTCAGGTTTCTTTAGTCTCCTTCAATCATCTTAAGACTTTTTTGTGGGTTTCATGACCTTGATATTTTTGGAGATTATAAACTGGTTATTTTGGAGAATGTCCCTTATCTCGGGCTTGTCTGATATTTCCTTTTGATAAGATAAAAGACATGCAACTTTGGGAGAAATATCACAGAGATAATGCTGTGTTGTTCCCACTGCATCCTCTCAAATGGCACATGAATTTGATTTGCCCTTTTACTGGTGATATTAGCTTTGATTCCAGGTTTCTCTGCTATAAAATTACTTTTTTCCTTTTGTAATTAATAGGTATTTGGAGGAGAATCAGGACTGTAAGCATCCCAATCCTCAAACTTCCCATTATCCATCCATCCTTCTGTCCTTTTCCTTCTTTCTTTCTTGGTATGATAAACATAGCTTATTTTTCCATATAAGTAATTCAAGCTCATTGTAGAAAATCTAAACAATACATAACAGAACAAAATAAAAATACTAGAAATTCTGCCACTATTATGTAACTACCATGAACATGTTGGCAAGCATCCTTTTACTAATTGAATAATTTTAGCAGTCTCTCGAGTTGAATGCTTGGTCTTCCAGATCCCTTCCATTTTTTCCCTCCCCTCCCTCTCTCCCATTTTTCCTTTTTCCCATACTAGTATGCTTTCACAGTTTCCTATTATTTTAATGGATTATAATCTATTATTATCATTATTTATTTTGTTGCTAGATTTATCCCAGATTTGGCCATAAGTGACTTACTCACAAGGGCTTCTGTGTCCTTTTCTATGCCCCAGGCATTATTTGAGCAACTTCTTATTT
Source organism: Neomonachus schauinslandi (assembly GCF_002201575.2). Classification (NCBI taxonomy): domain Eukaryota; kingdom Metazoa; phylum Chordata; class Mammalia; order Carnivora; family Phocidae; genus Neomonachus; species Neomonachus schauinslandi. The sequence goes on from NC_058413.1 coordinate 33,937,951, forward strand.
TCTGGCACAATGAGATGTTCTAGCTTCATCTTGTGCTTCCCCCACCCCAGCACTATAACTAGTTATTTATCCAGGGAGTCTTAGTTCTTTATACTGGAAAATGGTATTCAGAAAATGAGATCTGGGTTTTAGGTGGGCTCCTAGCTAGTAGGGTATCACTGATCCCAGGTCCTTTTGGTGGTAGAGCTAGAGGACATATGGATGTATGTACATACTTATATACATTATATATGACATCTTTACAAACATGTACATTTTATACATATTCATTTCCACATGGTCCTACTCCAATGATGATCTAACACTACAGGTTTTCTTCTTTCCCATTTTTATAACTTCCTTCTCAGACAGTGAGAAACCTGCCTCCCTTTAACTTACATATTTAATTATTTGAGCAATACACCCCTGTATATGGGCAATCTCCTATTATTACCGTTGCCTATCTACAGGGGAATTCTCATTCCACCCAAGTTCCAACTCCCTGTACTTGCTCCCCTTCTAAGTGACCATCCTCTTTTCTTGGCTCAGGCTCCAATCCTCTATTCCCTACTTTGGGATAACCCGCTTCAATCTCTTTGGTCTCTTGTCAAGTTTGATATAATTTCACTTCACTAACTGGGAAATCAGATTTTTAAATACTACATTTTCAATCTATTTAATTTTAATCTACTTAATCTATTTAATGCTTCTCCCTGGCTGCTACACATTTTGATTGGTTGGTGACTGTGTCATATCAGGACTTAAATATTTACATTTAAATTTTATTTAAAATTTTTATTTAAATATTTTTATTCACATCTGGGCTGGCATATCTGAGTTACAAAGTACATTCTGATGGTATTTCAATCTATTTAATTTTAATCTACTTAATCTATTTAATGCTTCTTTAAATACTATTTAGAATAAACAAACTTTAATAATTATTGATAATATTAACAATAGTGGCCACATAATGAGTGCTTACTCTAGGCTTGGCCATGGGGTAAACCCCTGCTATCCATTTTCTCACCTAATCTTCATCAGTGCTTAAATCAGATATTCTTGTTGTTAACATCATCATCATCTATATGTTTTTGAGAAAATCCCGGCCATGTAACTTATGCATGATCACTATAGTCCTAGCCCTTTGAAAGTTGAAAATCTAGACTTTGAACCCAACTCTGACAGCAAAGTACATGTTAGTAAGCACTGCAATACTGAGGCATCTGCATTCCTATCTGGAGGGCGATTATGACTGAATTAAGATTTCTTTTTATCATTCTTCAGAATTTCAGAGTGGAAGTTTTATGAATAGTTTCTTGATTGATGACTCATATAAGTGTTTTTGACAAAAGTAAGCAAATTAGTAAGCTTTATAATAGGTTTACATTCAATTAGAAGTTTAATAAATGTCAATAAAATACACACTTCCTTGGCAACAAATATGCAGAAATGCATTCTATATTAAGGATTTTAAGATACTGATGTTGCTAATGCCAAACATCATAATCATGATAACATTTCTCGGGCCTTTCTGTGCTAGGAATATGAAATATCAGGGGCCAACAAGGTTTAATGTATAATGAACTGGGCATTAAGGAACTTGAATCCTGGTCTAGCTCTGCAGATTTTTTGACTCTCTTACCATATGCAAGCCATTTTCACTCTCTAAGCCTTAATTTCCTTATCTGCAAACTGAAAAATTTAAATTAGATTATAAAAGTACACTGTAGCTTTAAAAATCCAACATTTAATAAAATGCAAAATTTTACTGAAAAGCAGTGGCACTTTAAAGAACCATAAATGTATGTTATTAATGCAAATATTTTTTTCTCCTTTCTTATGAGGTAGTCACCCAGGCCATTTCCTGTGTGTCTCCTCCGAAGGAAAATGAGGTAGATAGACCTACAATAGCTGTCTCCATCCTATTGGAATTGGCGAAGTGCTCAGCTGGGTCATCTGTCCCCTAAATTTAATTTTCTCTGAATGTATTAAACACCTGTATGAGAGATGCAGTGAGCCTGCAGTGGTTCTTCTATTTGTCTGCACAATGAATTCAAGTGTGGGGAAGCTTTCAAAAAAATACTGGCATCTGAGCTCCATCACCTACAAATTCTTATTCAGATGGTCTGGAGTAAAGCTCAGAAATGATCTTCTCTTTTTCCCACTCTCTCTTTCTCTAAATAAAAGTGCCCCCAAATGATTCTGATTGACACCCAAGTCTGAGTACCTCTGTGTGAGAGTGAAAAGGATCTCTGCTTGTGGCTGTCTACTAGGAGCCAAATTACAAGTCTCAACCTTTGTAGAAGCCTTACAATGATGCATAGCCTGAAGAAGGAAAATGCACAAACTGTTTTCTCAACAAACTAAATAACACTTACTTGAAAACAGTTTTGCTTTGCAAAATTTATAGCACTGATGCTTTTATTTTACCAATTTCCATTGGTTTGATGAATATTACCTTTCAGAATACTCTTGTTCTACCATGACTGAGTTTTCTCCATTTCTCCAGTTTGCCAATTTGATACAAAGGAGAGAGAGAGACCAGTTTACAACAAAGGTTTCAGTTATTATCATTCCAAGACACCTTTATGAGGCTTTTTTTCTATTCTAAATAACTATAGATATTTTTAGCTTTTTTCTATGTCATCACATTCATTTCTCTCTTGGGAATGATGGCTGTAACCAGAAAATCACAGCACATTGCTACAAGATACCACTCAGGGATTGATCCCTGGTTCAACTGCCCTTTTTTTTTTTTTTTTTTTTTTTTTATTAACAGTCAAGGTCACTGAAGCCCAAGGAGATGAAGTGATTAGTCCAAAAATCACCCAGGAGTTTGTCAAAACTAAACGTGGGACTGGAATCCAGATCTCTGGCTTCCAAGTTGAGTTTTCTTTCCACAAAACCATGGTCATTACATAAGATACTAAAGTACAAACAACTCACTCTATTTTATTTATTTATACTTAATAGAAATATATGGTAATGCTTACATCTGATTAAATGTTGTCTTCTTTAAAACTCTGACAACATTATTGTAAACATTTTTGAAACTTCTCTTTTAGAAATTACAGTAAGGTACTTTATAAGACACAAACATATTCTAATTTCATTACTTTCTAATTATAAACAGGATTTTATTTAAACCAAACTATTTTTTCAATCTTTAGTTGCCATGGATTCTAATGACTTTGCATGATTTACCATTTTTTGTGTATCTTCAAAGTTATGTTCCACTGTTCCTGAATGAAATATTAATGGATCCTTAACAATATATTACAGAAAACTAAGTTATAGTATATAGTATTCTATTTTTTATTTCCAAAACAACTTTTTTGAAATGGAAAACACTACTTAGAAAAGTAAGAGCTGTTATATTTATTATAACATTTGTTTCATTACCTTAAACACACATTAATTCCCTATGAGTAGGCAAGATAACTTGCTATTCATTATTTCATTTTTCTTTTGGTTGAGGGTCAAGGCTATTAAAGAAGATAATATAATCACTTAATAAGTCTATGCCAAGTCAACTGAAAACATCAAAATTTTCTAGTGTGGAATTTCCTCTAATATTTTGTTTTATTCATTTTTCAAAGTCCATTTCCTCAATAATGGCTTTCATTACCCCATAGACAGATTTGATTTCTCTCTCATTCTATTACATATAGCAAGTACTCTGATGTATTACATCGAATTCTATTGAAGTAAAAGCTCTTAGGGGATGGACACATCCATATTTTACATATGAATTTAGTTATTAATTCTTTTTTTAAGATTTATTTTAAAGAGAGAGTGCACAAGCAGGGGGGAGGGGAGAGGGAGAGAGAGAATCTCTAGCAGGCTCCCCACTGAGTGTGGAGCCCAACGCAGGGCTTGGCGTGGGGCTCCCAGGACCCTGGGATCATGACCTGAGCCAAAACCAAGAGTTGACCGGTTAACTGACTGAGCCACCCAGACATCCCTCATTTATTAATTCTATACATATTCATCTTATATCTAATATATGCCTTCTACTATTGTAGGCACTAGAGATCAATAAACATGCTGACACACTCCTCATTGAGATGACCCTCTACTGGACATTTTTCAATCTATTCCCAGAATCCTAAATGCCAGCATGCACACAATACACACACTATTATACTAGAGATTTATGTGTTATACATACTTCTTTAGCAGACAGGAAAAAGGGAAAGAAATGGTTCTACTTTGGTTTTTTCAGCATTTTAAAAGACTTTCTCTTCTCACAACTAGTTTATTTTCTTTGTTTAAAAGGTAATAGGTGCACACAATAGAAATACATTCTTATATTCCTTAAGAGCCATGTTTAATTTCATAGTAAACATATCCGTGCTTGACTCCTATTCCTAAACTCTTCTCTTAAGAGATAGTTACTAACATTATGAGTCTCTTGAATAGTTAAGATCTTCCAAACTTTATTTCCTAAAATTTTTTTTAAAAGGATATGTACTATACTATCTGTCCTTTCTTTCAAAGCTCTCTGAAAAGAATCTTGTACTGATTTTCTAAAGTGAGCTTCTAAAGTTTTTCCAGAATTCCTTCTTCAGAGATGTTAGTCTTACTTAATATCCTAATTACTCTCAGGAACTATGCCTACAGAAGTGACCCTATACAGATCACATGAATTCAGTGCACTTTTCTACATCAAACCTCTCTAGATAAAGTTTACAGAACTGCTCTATCTTTGAGTTCAAGAACTCAAACCATGAGCTGGACATTGTGCCACAATAACACAAGACACATGAATAGATGTTTTGCTCCTGAGGAGTTTTTTTGGCTAGAGATGATATATAAAGAAATGATACCAATATAACATGGTAAGTGCTAGACAGTCAGCCCTTGGTTTCCTTGATTGGAGAGAGAGTACACGTAACAGTTGGGAGCACAGGTCTGGAAACAGACCTCTTGAGTTTGACTCCCAGCTTTGCCTCTTACAAGTAGCAAGACTTTAGACAGGTCACAAAGTTCCAGTTTATTCATCTCTAAAATGGGGATAAATATAGTACCTACTTTTTAGAGTTCTGCATATTGAGTAGTGTTTTTAAACCCCTTATAACAGTATCTGACATATAATTAGCTTTCTATTAATATCAGCTATTTCCAGTCAACTATTTTTTGTGTGTCTTCTATGTGTTATTCACTATGCCAAGTCCTATATATAGCCAGAGCGCTGAGGTAAAATTGGCTTTGGCCCTCGGTCAAGTGTAATAGGCAAATAAATGGTCAATTATAATCTAGTGTGAGGCGTTTTATGTTAGGAGAATTACAGGGACAGTGAAAATATAAAAGGGAACTTAACTCAAAAATGAGGAAGGAAAATGTGGCTTGACAATGATGGAAACTGATGAGGAAGTGGCACCTGAGTTAAAACCTGAAGGCTATCAAAGTGTTTTAAATGAGAAAAAGACATGGACTTTATGGCATGGAAGCTACTTCTGGGATAGAACCAAATACACAGGCTTTACCCTCTTTTTCATTTTTTCCTCTCAAAATTTATATTTGAATTGAGGGGCTTCAATAATCACTGACCAAATCAGATTATTTTTTTCCTACTGGTTTTGTTAGTTATTTTACTGAGTCTTTAAATCTGTTTATTAACACATTACTCCTATTCTATCTTCTTTGAGAGATCTGGTTTCCTCTCCTACGAGAGGAAATACAACAACGAAAAACACTTAAAATAATATGTAAGTTTCATCTATCCACAAATATGCCTCCAGGAATTTTGTGTCAGCTGTTAACTCTGGCCTGATCAAATCACACTCACTTAGAACATCAGGAAATTCTCTTTTTGAAGGTGGCCCTCCAATACAGTAACATATTACATGCTATATAAAATTCCAGGTAATCAGGTTCCTGTCTAGAAACAAGACGATAGTCATTTCTCATTTTTTCCTTTCATTTTGTTTGTACAGTTTACCAACGTTTCTCCTGTTATATATGCATTCATTCCAGTATCTACCTGCGCCAGGAGTGACCCTTGTCACAGCATCAATTCATGCTAAGGCTCCAACTTCACTTCTCATTGTGCAACAAGTCAAAGACTGACTTTCAAATTCAAAAACCTTTACAAAAGGAGAGCTGTGCTTCCTCCTACCTGCTATCTTTAAGATTTTCTTTCCCTACCCTGGAGTTTTCCCTTTACCTTTCTTCCAGCCTTTGTGAGAATTCTTCATGCTGAGATGACGGCTACCTACCCTCCAACCTCTTGTTTTTGCTAAGGTCTCCCTAAGCCTTCTCTGCCCTTCCCCTTCCACTTTCTGATTTGAATCGCCTCTCTCTTTTGTTATGCCTTCATTTAATTTGTATTTACTCTCTGAAGCAGATTGCTCAGGTGTATCTGCCTCCCTCTGCTTCTCTTTTCAGAAGGAATAAAGCAGTTGGCAGTGGAGCTTTTCCTCTCTCAGCAGTCAGCCAGCTCTTCTGAAAGGAAACTAACAGGGCTTCCTTGTGCTGGAGCCTCCTTTCCCAAAAGACACAAGAGGACATATCCTCATTCTCGTTCTCTCACTTTGATTTGCTGCTGGAACCCAGAGCCACTCGTGGTCTGTCCTCCTACCTACAGGATCTCAGAGTTCCACTTCCTTCCTACTTGCTGCTTGGCAGAAATCTTAAGGAAAACACCACACATAGTAAACTCAAAAGAAGCTAAAAGTAAACTGACTCCTTTATGGCTCTCTTGACCTTGATTCCTACCCACTATCTTTCTAGCCCAGCATGAAGGTCATTGAGCAGCTGTTTCTCCACCTCTGGCTCAAGGAAAACAAATGCTGGGCTGACACTGAGACATCACAATTTTGAATCTTGCTTTTTCATTCATCCAGATTATGACACATTCAGAAGCTGATAAAAATACATCAATCTACTAAGCAAGACAGGTAATATCAGGAGATACATTTTTTCTGTCACAGGGAATGGTTGTTGTGAAAAGTACCTGCAGAGCAGAAGATCAATAACCGGGATATCAATGATTCTTTTTTCCAATTACTAATTCAGAATTGTATTACATTTTCCCATTCTAAATTTCTCTCAGTGGTGAATTTTTATACATTTTCAATGGGGTAGTAAACATCGTAAACTTCTATAAAGGCAATTTAAAAATTACCTTAAGTTACCTAAAGCAGACTCTAGTCTGCTTATGGCCTTCAACATTAAAAACAAATCATTCATTCCATACTATTTATGCATTTTGATCCAAATGCCCTATCACTGTGAGAGGTAGAAAAGTAGAAGTGCAAAAGTCATTATCAGATTCGGGCCTTGTGCTCAAGTTTTATCCTTTTGCCTTCTTCACATTAAGTCATGAGGACATCACTCCTCTATCATCCTAGCTTTTCTTTAACTCTTTTCAATTTTCTTTTCTTTCTTCCTTTTCTTTGACTCTCCTAAAATTTGTGGAACTTGGGTATTAAAACCTCTTAGTTGCAGATCTATAGCACACTTTATTCTTTTAATTAACATATAATGTATTATTTGTTTCAGGGGTACAAGTTTGTGATTCATCAGTCTTACACGATTCACAGTGCTCACCATAGCACATACCCACCCCAGTGTCCATTACCCAGCCACCGTATCCCTCCCACCCCCTCTACTCCAGCAACCCTCAGTTTGTTTCCTGAGATTAAGAGTCTCTTATGGTTTGTCTCCCTCTCTGGTTTCATCTTGTTTCATTTTTCCCTCCCTTCCCCTATGATCCTCTGTCTTGTTCTTCAAATTCCTCATATCAGTGAGATCATATGATACTTGTCTTTCTCTGACTTATTTCACTTAGCATAATACCCTCTAGTTCCATCCACATCGTTGCAAAAGGCAAGCTTTCATTTTTTTGATGGCTGCCTGATATTCCATTGTATATATATATACCACACCTTCTTTATCCATTCATCAGTTGGTGGACATCTAGGCCCTTTCCATAGTTTGGCTGTTGTGGACATTGCTGCTATAAACATTGGGGTGCAGGTGCCCCTTTGGATCACTACATTTGTATCTTTGGAGTAAATACCCAGTAGTGCAATTGCTGGGTCGTAGGGTAGCTCTACTTTCAACTTTTTGAGGAACCGCCATACTGTTTTCCAGAGTGGCTGCACCAGCTTGCATTCCCACCAACAATGTAGGAGGGTTCCCCCTTCTCCACATCCTTGCCAACATCTGTCGTTTCCTGACTTGTTAATTTTAGCCATTCTGACTGGTGTGAGGTGGTATCTCATTGAGGTTTTGATTTGGATTTCCCTGATGCTGAATGATGCTGAACACTTTTTCATGTGTCTGTTGGCCATTTGGATGTCTTCTTTGCAGAAATGTCTGTTCATGTCTTCTGCCCATTTCTTGATTGCATCATTTGTTCTTTGGGTGTTGAGTTTGGTAAGTTCTTTACAGATTTTGGATACTAGCCCTTTATCTGATATGTCATTTGCAAATATCTTCTCCCGTTCTGCAAGTTGTCTTCTTTTTTTTTTTTTCTGGTTTTGTTGACTGTTTCTTTTGCTGTGCAAAAGCTTAATATCTTGATGAAGTCCCAAGAGTTCATTTTTGCCCTTGCTTCCCTTGCCTTTGGTGATGTTTCTAGGAAGAAGTTGCTGTGGCTGAGGTTGAAGAGGTTGCTACCTGTGTTCTCCTCAAGGATTTTGATGGATTCCTGTCTCACATTTAGGTCTTTCATCCATTTTGAGCCTATTTTTGTGTGTGGTGTAAGGAAATGGTCCAGGTTCATTCTTCTGCATGTGGCTGTCCAATTTTCCCAACACCATTTGTTGAAGAGACTGTCTTTTTTCCATTGGACATTCTTTCCTGCTTTGTCGAAGATGAGTTGACCCTAGAGTTGAGGGTCCATTTCTGGGCTCTCTATTCTGTTCCACTGATCTATGTGTCTGTTTTTGTGCCAGTACCATATTGTCTTGATGATGACAGCTTTGTAATAGAGCTTGAAGTCCAGAATTGTGATGCCACCAGCTTTGCTTTTCTTTTTCAACATTCCTCTGGCTGTTCAGAGTCTTTTCTTGTTCCATATGTTCCATTTTTTGAAAAAAGTTGATGGTATTTTGATAGGGATGGCATTAAATGTGCAGAGTGCTCTAGGCAGCTTAGACATTTTCACAATATTTGTTCTTCCAATCCATGAGCATGGAATGTTTTTCCATTTCTTTGTGTCTTCCTCAATTTCTTTAATGAGTATTCTATAGTTTTCTGAGTAGATTCTTTGCCTCTTTGGTTAGATTTATTCCTAGGTATCTTATGGTTTTGGGTGCGATTGTAAATGGGATCGACTCCTTAATTTCTGTTTCTTCTGTCTTGTTGTTGGTGTATAGAAATGCAACTGATTTCTGTGCATTGATTTTATATCCTCTATAGCACACTTTAAATGCTGTTTAATTTGGTTCAGTCTCATGTATGGATCGCTGTGGAAATTCCCCGTAGTTTCAAGTGTGGGCAGTTTCAAGTGTGTGTACCTCACATTGATGGGTTATCCACAAAGCCTGGGTTTGGGTTTTTAAAGATAGTCACTAAGGATCATCCATAGGCCAGTCCCCTCAAACATAAATTAATAAATTAATATAGATAAGCCACTGGATTATTTGTTATAAATGCTGAGCCCTAGATCCTATCCTTAGAGACAGTGCTGATACCATTACAAGTGCATGGTCTGGTTCCCACCTGCCTCTTCAGTCTCAACTTGTCCCATGGCCCCACTCCCTTCCTGATCTAGCCATGTTGTCCTGCTATCATTTCTTTTGTCTGATATGCTCCCTCTCATCTTAGACCTTTGAATGTGCTGTTCCTCAAGAACAACATGCTATATTTATTTCCAATTTGATTCCACTGACAGAATGTAAGAACCATGAAGGCAAGAATTTTGACTTCATCACTGTTGTAATAAATAAATAATATACAAAGTAATGTTTATTAAGCTTTCCCAGTGCCCTTTATTTTGTCTACAAATACATTTTTAAAAATTATTTAAGTTCTCTTGGACCTCAAGAAGGCAGAGGAGTCTACCCTGTTCCTCTCATTATAACCTGTGAGTTCTGACTCATTCTGCTTTGACAAGTAACTATAGTTCCTAGCAAATTCATACTCACTGGTGTTTAAATGCAAATCCAAGGTTCTTGACTCGAATATGCTATACCACATATATCTATAAATTAATCACCCAATATTCCACATCACTTGTTTGAGAAAGTAATGAAACTCACCTATGTATTTCTTTTGCATAACTGTATTCTTATTAGGGATTTTTATCAGTCTTCTAATTGAAAAACCAATGCCATTATAATTTTTATTAGGAGAATTCCATGTAATTTTGACATCCTTTTATGCCACGATATTTTTAATTTGCTGAGTTGCATATTATGGACTACTCACTTAAGCATCAATATCAGAAGCCTATGTGGCCCAGGAGTGGGGATATTTCAGTTTTCAATAGTTCTACCTAGAGTAAGACTATCTTCCTTCCACTTAAATCTTGCACTAAACAACGTCACCTGCTCAGAAAATATTTTTCTCCTACTGCATTAAAATACTGCTTACTATTCAATTATTTAGGAATTGTGTCTATTCACTGCAGAAATATCTTCAGGGAAACTCCAGACCTTTTAGTTTATGGTCAAGTAGGTGTTTAGAGTAAGACATGAATATTGCAGTGGCAAATTGATTTGTCTTGTCCTATTATTAAAGTTTCTGCCAAGACACCAGCCATATGTTGAAGATGGTGTTAACACTGGAAGAGGACCAAAAATGGAAAAAAAAAAAAATAAAGTTTAATACTCCCCTAGGACAAAAGTTTTCTAGTGTGCTGTGGATTTGCAACTCTGAGGAAGGCCTCTATATATCACAGTGTGTGTCTTCTGTATGACTTTTGACAGCAGAGGGATGGCATAATCTCCCAACTTACTGACATTCAATTTAGTTTTCCTCTTCCTTTAAGTCATCCCCAAGTCTCAAAGGGACATAACTACTATAACCATATTCTGCATCTATAAGAGTATAATTACAGAGCATCAGGTTTGAGAGCCTAGTAACACAAGCCAAGATGAGATAAGACAGATATAAAAAAAAAATCCTAAATCACTCCCTAAGCCAACTATTACTGTGATTTTTAAAATGTAATTCATTTATAGTGAATCTGTAAACTATTTTTCTAACAAATAATGAAAGTGGAATTTGCTCCAAAGTGTGTAGCAATCTTCCGTAATATTGATACCATTGAAAGGTGAGAGAAATTGGGGGCTAGCCTGTGGGGCTACTGTGGAATAAGTAGATAAGGAAACATTATTACTTTTTAAAATTCATGAGGATGGAATCAACCCTCACATGAAGAACATTTATAGTTTTCTTAAATATTGTTTATTCTTTGAGAAAATAAGAGACTCTACCTTTTTGTCTTAGATCCTACTTATGCTTTAGTGGAATCATTTTGATGGCTGACATTTCAGTACCAAGGACAGTGTCAAGCCTCTTAGAAGGGGGAACTCTGCACAGACAATGAAGACCAGGCTGGATGCAGTTTTCTGACTGACAGAGTGAGAAAACAGGGAGAGGGGAGGACGGAGAAGAAAGGGAAATGGAGTACAGTACAAAGTGATTTGGCTATCAATTTGGGGAAACTGATGGAAATATCAGGGTGATCTTGAGGAACCTCTAACAATACAAAAGGTCCCACTAAGCTACTGCCCTTAATGGGGCGAGGATGTAAAGGGAATATAAACTTTTCTCATACCTTGACTTATTTAATAGAAATATTTAAATAGAAACATTTCAGTATAATTTTTAAATGTTAGAATTCACATTAGAATACATGAAAAAATTATGATATCTTCGACTAATTATTCCAGATAAAACCTTCTGCCTTGAACTCTGTGTGTTTGTGTGTGCAGCTTTTCAGATGAATCCACATGTATGTGCTTTTGTGTCTTCCAACTATTAAATTTAACACTGTTTCACTGGATAAAACTGACATGAAATATAACGCCTGTATTTCCATTAATTAAAAAATAATACATAACAAGCAAAATTTTCATTTTGGCATGAAAATGTAAAACTGTATAATTTCTTTTGTTAGTATTATAACCAATAATTGAAAATGATTTATGGCACTGTATATGAATAAATAATAGTACTTTTGAAAGTACAAGCCTCATATATTGGAATATCATAAAAAGCATTTTCTAAAATTTATAAGAATCAGATAATTATATAAAAATATATTTAGAGCTTTTGAAGGAGAGAGCTATAGGAGTTTGTAATTTATTTAATTTTCATCATATTATAAGACTTCAGAGTTGGAAGTAGACTCTGCAACTACCTAAATGAATTCACATGATTAAGATCAGTGTGATTTTGTGACTTTTTTAGCACACTACTTTTTTAAGAAAAAGTAACCATAACTTAAGATCTTCTGAGTTGCCTTGCAGGGCACTTTCTCAACTATTATACATCTTCTCTATCACAGTAAATGGTATCATTCATTTGCTCAGCCCCAAAACTTAGTAGAAATCATTGATTTATATCTACACATAAACATCCCCCTGTACCTTCAGTAGCTACTATAGAGTCTTTCTCTAGCATATGGTCAATTCTCTCCATTTTCACTGTTGCTAACATAGCCGAAGTTACTGTCCTCCTCACCTGGAATATTACAGACATCACCAAGATGGACCTATTGCTTCTGCAACTGACCCATTATAAATTGTTTTTCACACATGGGTACAATCATTTTGTTAATGTATATCTGGTTATACTATAAGACTGCTTAAAATTCTCTAATATTTCATTTTACACTTAATGTAAGTCAAAATGTTTATTTTTATCTATGGTCCATAAGGTCCTATATGATGCAAATCTTTTCCACCTCTCTGAACTCACTGTCTTCAAATTACTTTTTTGTCAACTACTCTTTAGTTATAAGGGTATTCCTAAAACACATTATGAATGCTGCAATTCCAGGGCCCTTAAATTTGCTTCCAATTCTTCCTGAAAACACTCATGCCCCACCCAAATTGTCATATGAATGCTTCCTTCTCATTATTTAGGATTCAGCTAAAATGTTGTAGCACAGAGAAACCTACTATGACAACTGGTCCCACTGATTTTCTTATATCACATAACCTGGCTGTATTAACTTCACAGCATTTATCTCAGTTACCATCATTTGTTTAAAAAACTATTTTTTATACTGTCCATTCAAGGAACCTGAAAATATGCTCTTTAACCCTCACAGGTATCTTATTAAAAAAAAAAAAACTGAAAATGTGTAAGGAAATAGTCTTGAAAGTTTTAAGATAGAACTGAAAGTTTTTAATTTTTTCCAAGGAGGCCAGTAGCAGATGGAAGGCACCGACCAGCCAGGTTCAACTGGAAACACAACATAAATTTATTGATAACAGGTGGGAGAAGAAGGCAAGATCCAAGCTTAATGTCATTAGCTAAAATTGACATGAAGTTGATAAAATAGTTAATAGTAGTTTGAATTGATAAGGAGTCAGTGTTTAGAACGGAAAATGGTATTGATGTAATTGTCTGCAGATAGCATCTGGAGAACTGGACTAATACACTCATTTATGTATATACTCATTCATTCTGCAAGTAGTTATTAAAAATGCACTGTGTTCCAGGTATTTGGTTTAGTTTTGGGAAATCTGTACATTTGTGGCTGCCACTCATCACCAAAAATACACTAACGAATGCAATAGGACAATGAACTAGGCAAATAACTAATCCCTGCCTCACAAGAGAAGACAATTACACAAAATAATCCGTGTGCTGTGTTGTCTTTACTTTTTAAATTTTTCTGATTTTTGAGACCGTATCTTGAAAAAAGAGATGGTGCTTTTTCTTTACCAATCATTACTCCTACAACGCTGTTTTAGAGGTATTCCGAGGTCATCTATGCTCTGATCTATAATTTTACAAATCCATTTATGAGCTGCAAAGTGGAACATAAATCTGATTGTCCATATCTGTTGCCCAGGCTCAGAACTTCCACTGAAGTTGGGGCGCCTGGGTGGCTCTGTTGGTTAAGCGACTGCCTTCGGCTCAGGTCGTGATCTCAGGGTCCTGGGATCGAGCCCCGCATCGGGCTCCCTGCTCGGCGGGAAGCCTGATTCTTTCTTTCCCACTCCCCCTGCTTGTGTTCCCTCTCTCGCTGTCTCTCTCTGTCAAATAAATAAATAAAATCTTTAAAAAAAAAAAAAAGAACTTCCACTGAAGTTAACCCTAATTGCTGATTTTCAAAAATTCCTCTGTCATAGAAGAGGTTATGGGATCTGAAAAAGAGGTTGGCATAGGTGACCTCCAAGATCTTCTTATCCTATGCCTTTCACAACATATCCTATACCTCTCAGACATGCTCATCTTAATATTTGTCCCCCAGTTTTGGATTAGTACACACCACCCATACAACTGTTTGAACTATCTCTAGATTGTTCCTGTCTCCATCTTTTCCCACATTACCTTATCCAATCAGTTACCCAAAGTCATCTTGGAAATGATTTTTAAATCCCCATAATTTTTAATGATCCCAATGCCAATTCCTTAAATTTCACTTTTAGTCAGGTCTTGTTCCTAGTTTCCTTTCTACCTAATACACTCCCCCACATGGGGTATGAAATTACCCTTCCTAGAACAAATCTAAATGAAGTACATCCTTACGTTAAACTCTACAGTGGCTTTATATCACCTCTCATTCTGAACTACCTTTCTGTTCTCATCTCTTATTCCTTTCCTGGGACTCCTTGAACCTGCCCCCTTCTGCCACCACACATACACACAAATACACCCTATGTGTCATTGAACCTAACATGTATTTCCACTAATCCGTGGTGTCTGACATGCTATTTTCTGCTATTTCCTTTCAGGCTCTGCCTGATAAACTCCTGTGCATGCCCATGATATAGTTCTAATGCCACCTCCCAGATGAAAGTTTCTCTAAAGTCCACAGGTCAAATGTTCTCCTGTCACTGTGTGCATTCACTTATTACAATAGTTTCCAGGTTTTAATAGGTTTCTCTTCTTTGTCTTCCTAAGAAAGCTCCTGGAGGGCATGTACCATTATTTTCCTTGCATTTATCAAATACTCAATAAATGTCAAATGAGAGAATTAGTTCCAATCTGACTCTCGGCTACCGTGATTGCTTCACACAGTCTTCCTGTCCACTCAATAAAATGTTATGTATAATTCTAATTTAACACTCATTAAAGGAAGTAAGGAATTTTCACTCTCATTTTCTATACCTTATATCTTTTGCTCATATTTTGTTTCAGGGTAAAAAAAGAGCTTCTTTGTGAAAAAATTACTATGGAAACATTTAAATATTAAAAAACTGTACAATTTAACTTTTTGTATATTATTGCTTACTAAAAAAGTAACCACTCCCTTGGAAGTCATTTTGCGGGGGGGGGGGGGGGGGGGGGGGCGCGGGAGCATGTCTCTGATGAATGTGAGAAGGAAAAATCTAGCTTCCAGGCAGGTGATGTGAATTTGATTAACAGATAGAATCACACTATATACCATGAATATTTTAAGGTCTCTAAGATGTAAAATGTGAAAAGTAATTCAAAATGGTGAAAATAAAACTTTTGCACAATTTCCTATATAATTTCTACACACTTTGGACACCTTTTTGAAGAAACTGAATATATAAAGGCCCAGGTTTTATCTCTCATTTAAAAGTAAAAATACATTTTTAACAATAATTTAGAGTAAAATCCTACAACAACTATGGCCCCACTTATGCCCCACCTCCCACCTTTAGGCTACTACTTATTAAAGCCAAAGGTGTATTTGATAGGTTGAGTTTTCAGGACTATGCTAGTTCCTAAAACTGCCCCCCCCCCAACTTTTTTAGCTGTGGTATAGAAAAAAAATGTGTCCAATATTTTCAACTTGGCTAATAAATTTAATCCATCATTCTCATAAGGGCAAAGAAAACTGTTCTGTCTGAATTTTCCTAAAGATGCAATCACTTTTGCTGTCTGCCTTCTTGATACGAAGAACCTGATCATCATCCACCTGTAAGACACATCATCCATCTTGGCATCCATCTGCAGAGATTTTTTGAAAATTTTCCCACTGACAGATAATTCTATTTTGTCAATCTATTTAGAGGAATGGAGCTAAAGCTGTTTTAAAGAACCAAGTTGCTGTCACTCAAAGAGCTTGGGGAATTTTTTAGCCCTGTGCCTTAATCGTATCTTTATTTGAGCATAATGTGGCCCATGCCTGCCTTTTTTCTAGAGCACTAATTCAGTATGCTTACTGTATGTAATCCACCACTAGGGACAAAAAACACACTAGTAAATCTTATTATCTACACATTTGCAAAAATGAGTTGGAAGATGTGTCCATAATACATGACAATATTACACAGTGTATGACAGGCCTCTACTTGGAAGAGGAAAAAATAATACAAGGAATTGTGATGCACTTGTTAATTCCATTTACTGAACAGTGATTTTTTTTTAACTGTATTTCACTCCACAGTTGGACAAAACTGCCATGTCTTATCTTCACTGTGGACAGAGATCTGCATCCTGTGCTCCACACTTGAGAGTGTACCAATCTCTCTCACTCATGGCTTTTCCAACAAAGTAAATTCTCACAATACCCTCAGTGATTTTGGGGAACTGACTTTGTTCTTCAAAATCTTGTGTTCCTGACCTTTGTAGTTTCATTGGAAAGTATGTGGGCTTTGAAGACAGAACGATCATTTAAAATTTGGGTTTCAGATTCCAACTCTGTGTTTATAAATTCTATGATTTTCATTGGGCGACTTAGCCAAAGAATGTTCCTCATTTGTAAATTAGGGATATTATATGCCTTTACATAATATCCCTAGTTAGGTATAAGTCTCAGAGTTGGAATCTGAAATCCAAATATTTAAAGATTCTTCTCTCTTCTTAATTATTACACTTTGGGGCATCTGTAGATTTTTTTTAAGTTTTTGTGTAAATTCTAGTTAGTTAACATGCACTTTAATATTAGTTTCAGGTGGGGGCGGAGCAAGATTGCGGAGGAGTAGGAGACCTGGATTTTGTCTGGTCCCAGGAATTCAGCTGGATAGGGATCAAACCATTCTGAACACCTACGAACGGAGCCCAGGCGTGGGCTCTCAGCTCGGGGTTGTCATAAACCGTGATCCCCGGCACAGTCAGGTCACTGTTCCTCCAGCAGGGACCCAACAAGCGGCAGATCCAGGGAGACTCACCTTCTTCCCCGAGGAGGAGAGGCGCGGGAGCGCACCGCAGGGATCTGCTGGGTTTGGAGACTCCACAAGGGGTCGGGTGCCAGAGATAGAAACGCACGGTCACAGGCCGGGTGAGTACGGAGTGCGTCCGGAGACCGGGGAGACGGGAGTGACTGACGGCTTTTTTCTGGGGGCTCACTGAGGAGCGGGGCCCGGAGTTCTCAGCTCCTCTGAGGCGGAGAGTGGGAGGCCGCCATTTTCACTCTCCGCCTCCAAAGCTGTACGGAAAGCTTGCAGGGAACAAAAGCTCCCGAGAGCAAACCCGAGCAGATTACTTAGCCCAGACCAGGCAAGGGTGGGGCAATTCCACCTCCAGCAAAGACATTTGGGAACCACGGCAACAGGCCCCTCCCCCAGAAGATCAGTGAGAACAGCCGGCCAAGACCAAGTTTACCCATCAATGAGAACAGCAGAACTCCAGCGCTAGGGGAATACTGCACATAGAATCCATGGCTTTTTTACCATGATTCTGTAGTCTTTCAAAGTTAATTTTTTTATTTTTATTTTTTTTAACTGTCTTTTTTTTTTGAATTTTTCTTTTCCCTTTTTCAACCAACATCTTATCAATCCCTTTTTTAAAAAACATTTTTATTTTTATTTTTCATTTTTAGAGTCATATTCTATCCCTTCAGAGTAGTTACCCTTATTTTTGGCATATATATATAAGTTGTTCTCTCTTTAAAATTTTGAGATCGTTTCTTCTAACAGATCAAAATATACCCTAAATCTCTAGTATATGCTTTTTTTTCTACTCCCCTGCCTGATAACATTCTCTCCCTTTTTTTTCTTTTTTTTTTAAATCCTCTTCTTTCTTTTTTCAAACAACTTCTTATCTATTCCTTTTATAAAATTTTTTATAATTTCGATCTTTACAGTCATATTCCATTCTTTCATCATATCAACCCTTATTTTTGTACATATATAAGTTTTTCTTTCCTTAAAATTTTGGGAGGCACTTTCTTCTAAAAGACCAAAATACACCCAAAATCTAGTGTGTGGCACTGATTTATATACCAGCTTGATCATATTTGATCATAATCTGTTTTTGTTTTCTTCTGTTTTTGTTTGTTTTTACTTTATCTTTTTCTTTTTCTTTTTTCTCCCTTTCCCTTTCTTTACCCACTGCTTCATGTCTTTTCTGATTTGTTTAGAGTATATTTTCTGGGGACGTTGTTACCCTGTTAGCATTTTGTTCTCTCATTAATCTATTCTCCTCTGCACAAAATGACAAGACGGAAAAAATCACCTCAACAAAAAGAACAAGAGGTAGTACCGACTGCCAGGGACTTACTCAATACAGACATTAGTACAATGTCGGTTCTAGAGTTCAGAATCATCACTTTAAAGATACTAGCTGGGCTTGAAAAAAGCATGGAAGTTATTAGAGAAACCCTTTCTGGAGAAGTAAAAGAACGAAAGTCTAACCAAGTCAAAATCAAAAAGGCTATTAATGAGGTGCAATCAAATATGGGGGCGCTAACTGCTAGGATAAATGAGGCAGAAGACAGAATCAGTGATATAGAAGACCAAATGATGGAAAATAAAGAAGCTGAGAAAAAGAGAGATAAACAACTACCGGATCATGAGGGCAGAATTCGAGAGATAAGCGATACCATAAGACGAAACAACATTAGAATAACTGGGATCCCAGAAGAAGAAGAAAGAGAGAGAGGGGCAGAAGGTATATTGGAGCAAATTATAGCAGAGAACTTCCCTAATTTGGGGAAGGAAAGAGGCATCAAAATCCAGGAGGCACAGACAACCCCTCTCAAAATCAATAAAAATAGGTCAACACCCCGACATCTAATAGTAAAACTTACGAGTCTCATAGACAAAGAGAAAATCCTGAAAGCAGCTCGGGAGAAGAGATATGTAACCTACAAGGGTAGAAACATTAGACTGGCAACAGACCTATCCACAGAGACCTGGCAGGCCAGAAAGGACTGGCAGGATATATTCAGAGCACTAAATGAGAAAAATGTGCAGCCAAGAATACTCTATCCAGCTAGGCTGTCATTGAAAATTGAAGGAGAGATAAAAAGCTTCCAGGACAAACAAAAACTAAAGGAATTGCAAACACGAAACCAGCCCTACAAGAAATATTGAAAGGGGTCCTCTAAGCAAAGAGAGAGCCTAAAAGCAACATAGACCAGAAAGGAACACAGACAATATACAGTAACAGTCACCTTACAGGCAATACAATGGCACTAAATTCCTATCTTTCAATAGTTACCCTGAATGTAAATGGGCTAAATGCCCCAATCAAAAGACACAGGCTATCAGACTGGATTAAAAAACAAGACCCATTGATATGCTGTCTTCAAGAGACTCATTTTAGACCCAAAGACACCCCCAGATTGAAAGTGATGGGGTGGAAAACCATTTACCAAGCTAATGGACACCAAAAGAAAGCTGGGGTGGCAATCCTTATATCAGACAAATTAGATTTTAAACCAAAGACTGTAATAAGAGATGAGGAAGGACACTATATCCTACTTAAAGGGTCTATCCAACAAGAGGATCTAACAATTGTAAATATCTATGCCCCTAACATGGGAGCAGCCAATTATATAAGGCAATTAAAAACAAAAGCAAAGAAACACATCGACAACAATACAATAACAGTGGGGGACTTTAACACCCCCCTCACTAAAATGGACAGATCGTCTAAGCAAAAGATCAACAAGGAAATAAAGACTTTAAATGACACACTGGACCAAATGGACTTCACAGACATATTCAGAACATTCCATCCCAAAGCAATGGAATACACATTCTTCTCTAGTCCCCATGGAACATTCTCCAGAATAGATCACATCCTAGGTCATAAATCAGGTCTAACCGGTACCAAAAGATTGGGATCATTCCCTGCCTATTTTCAGACCACAATTCTTTGAAACTAGAACTCAATCACAAGAGAAAAGTCGGAAAGAACTCAAATACATGGAGGCTAAAGAGCATCCTACTAAAGAATGAATGGGTCAACCAGGAAATTAAAGAAGAATTAAAAAATTCATGGAAACCAATGAAAATGAAAACACAGACGCAGGATCTAGTTACAATGTAGCTGTAACGTGCTGCCTTGTCTTTGCTCCCTGCTCAAAATAAAGTTGTTACCTTTCTAGCCCTGTCTGCCATGGTGCTTAGCAGCCAGGGATGCATGGTCTCAGACATGTTTACCAAGTAAAACACTGACTTGAGGGGCACCTGGGTGGCTCAGTCATTAAGCGTCTGCTTCGGCTCAGGTCATGATCCCAGGGTCCTGGGATCGAGCCCCGCATCGGACTCCCTGCTCAGCGGGGAGTCTACTTCTCCCTCTCCCACTCCCCCTGCTTGTGCTCCCTCTCTCGCTGTGTCTCTCTCTGTCAAATAAATAAATAAAATCTTCTAAAATAAATAAAATAAATAAACAATAAAAAAAAAAGAAAATGAAAACACAACTGTTCAAAATCTTTGGGATACAGCAAAGGCAGTCCTGAGAGGAAAGTATATAGCAATACAAGCCTTTCTCAAGAAACAAGAAAGGTCTCAAGTACACAACCTAACCCTACACCTAAAGGAGCTGGAGAAAGAACAGCAAATAAAGCCTAAACCCAGCAGGAGAAGAGAAATAATAAAGATCAGAGCAGAAATCAATGAAATAGAAACTAAAAGAGCAGTAGAACAGATCAACGAAAGTAGGAGCTGGTTCTTTGAAAGAATTAACAAGATTGATAAACCCCTGGCCAGACTTATCAAAAAGAAAAGAGAAATGACCCAAATCAACAAAATCATGAATGAAAGAGGAGAGATCAAAACCAACACCAAAGAAATACAAACAATTGTAAGAACATATTATGAGCAACTCTATGCCAGCAAATTAGATAACCTGGAAGAAATGGAGGCATTCCTAGAGATGTAGCAACTACGAAAACTGAACCAGGAAGAAATAGAAAACCTGAACAGACCTATAACCACTAAGGAAATTGAAGCAGTCATCAAAAATCTCCCAAAAAACAAAAGCCCAGGGCCAGATGGCTTCCCAGGGGAATTCTACCAAACATTTCAAGAAGAATTAATACCTATTCTTCTGAAACTGTTCCAAAAAATAGAAATGGAAGGAAAACTTCCAAACTCATTTTATGAGGCCAGCATTACCTTGATCCCCAAACCAGACAAAGACCCCATCAAAAAGGAGAATTACAGACCAATATTCCTGATGAACATGGATGCAAAAATTCTCACCAAAATACTAGCCAATAGGATCCAACAGTACATTAAAAGGATTATTCACCACGACCAAGTGGGATTTATCCCTGGGCTGCAAGGTTGGTTCAACACTCGCAAATCTATCAACGTGATACAATACATTAACAAAAGAAAGAACAAGAATCATATGATCCTCTCAAAAATGCAGAAAAAGCATTTGACAAAGTACAGCATCCTTTCTTGATCAAAACTCTTCAGAGTATAGGCATAGAGGGTACATACCTCAATATCATAAAAGCCATCTATGAAAAACCTACAGCAAATATCATTCTCAATGGGGAAAAACTGAGAGCTTTCCCCCTAAGGTCAGGAATGCAGCAGGGATGTCCACTATCACCACTGCTATTCAACATAGCATTAGAAGTCCTAGCCACAGCAATCAGACAACAAAAAGAAATCAAAGGCATCCAAATCGGCAAAGAAGAAGTCAAATTCTCACTCTTTGCAGATGATATGATACTTTATGTGGAAAACCCCAAAGACTCCACCCCAAAACTGCTAGAACTCATACAGGAATTCAGTAAAGTGGCACGATATAAAATCAATGCACAGAAGTCAGTGGCATTCCTATACACCAACAAGACAGAAGAAAGAGAAATTAAGGAGTCGATCCCATTTACAATTGCACCCAAAACCATAAGATACCTAGGAATAAATCTAACCAAAGAGGCAAAGGATCTGTATTCAGAAAAGTATAAAATACTCATGAAAGAAACTGAGGAAGACACAAAGAAATGGAAAAACGTTCCATGCTCATGGATTGGAAGAACAAATATTGTGAAGATGTCAATGCTACCTAGAGCAATCTACACATTCAATGCAATCCCCATCAAAATACCAACCACTTTTTTCAAAGAAATGGAACAAATAATCCTAAAATTTGTATGGAACCAGAAAAGACCCCGAATAGCCAGAGGAATGTTGAAAAAGAAAAGCAAAGCTGGCGGCATCACAATTCCGGACTTCCAGCTCTATTACAAAGCTGTCATCATCAAGACAGCATGGTACTGGCACAAAAACAGATACATAGATCAATGGAACAGAATAGAGAGCCCAGAAATGGACCCTCAACTCTAGGGTCAACTCATCTTTGACAAAGCAGGAAAGAATATCCAATGGAAAAAAGACAGTCTCTTCAACAAATGGTGTTGGGAAAATTGGACAGCCACATGCAGAAGAATGAACCTGGACCATTTCCTTATACCACACTCAAAAATAACTACAAATGGTTGAAAGACCTAAATGTGAGACAGGAGTCCATCAAAATCCTAAAGGAAAACACAGGCAGCAACCTCTTCGACCTCAGCCGCAGCAACTTCTTCCTAGAAACATCGCTAAAGGCAAGGAAAGCCCGGGCAAAAATGAACTATTGGGACTTCATCAAGATAAAAAGCTTTTTCAAAGCAAAGGAAACAGTCAACAAAACCAAAAGACAACCGACAGAATGGGAGAAGATATTTACAAATGACATATCAGATAAAGGGCTAGTATCCAAAATCTATAAAGAACTCATCAAACTCAACACCCAAAGAACAAAGAATCCAATCTAGAAATGGGCAGAAGACATGAACAGACATTTTTCCAAAGACATCCAAATGGCCAACAGACACATGAAAAAGTGCTCAATATCACTTGGCATCACAGAAATCCAAATCAAAACCTCAATGAGATACCACCTCACACCAGTCAGAATGGCTAAAATTAACAAGTCAGGAAACGACAGACGTTGGCGGGGATGCAGAGAAAGGGGAACCCTCCTACACTGTTGGTGGGAATGCAAGCTGGTGCAGCCACTCTGGAAAACAGTATGGAGGTTCCTCAAAAAGTTGAAAATAGAGCTACCATATGATCCAGCAATTGCACTACTGGGTATTTACCCCAAAGATACAAAAGTAGGGATCCGAAAGGGTACGTGCACCCCAATGTTTACAGCAGCAATGTCCACAATAGCCAAAGTATGGAAAGAGCCAAGATGTCCATCAACAGATGAATGGATAAAGAAGATGTGGTGTATATATACAATGGAATATTATGCAGCCATCAAAAGGAATGAGATCTTGCCATTTGCAAGGACGTGGATGGAACTGGAGGGTACTATGCTGAGCAAAATAAGTGAAACAGAGAAAGGTATGTATCATATGACCTCACTGATATGAGGAATTCTTAATCTCAGGAAACCAATGAGGGTTGCTGGAGTGGGGTGTGGCGTGGGAGGGATGGGGTGACTGGGTGATAGACACTGGGGAGGGTATGTGCTCTGGTAAGCGCTGTGAATTGTGCAAGACTGTTGAATCTCAGATCTGTACCTCTGAAACAAATAATGCAATATATGTTAAGAAAAAAAAAATAAGATAGCAGGAGGGGAAGAATGAAGGGGGGGAAATCGGAGGGGGAGACGAACCATGAGAGACGATGGACTCTGAAAAACAAACTGAGGGTTCTAGAGGGGAGGGGGGTGGGAGGACGGGTTAGCCTGGTGATGGGTATTAAAGAGGGCACGTTCTGCATGGAGCACTGGGTGTTATGCACAAACAATGAATCATGGAACACTACATCTAAAAGTAATGATGTAATGTATGGGGATTAACATAACAATAAAAAAATTAAAAAAAAAATATTAGTTTCAGGTGTACAATGTAGTGATTCAACACTTCCATACAATACCCAGTGCTCATCCCAGTAAGGGCCCTCCTTCATTCCCATCACCTATTTAGCCCATTCCCCCAACCGCCCTTCTAGTAACCATCTGCTTGTTCTCTATAGATAAGAGTCTGTTTCTTGGTTTGCTTCTCTGTCTCTTTTTTCCCTGTTTGTTTGTTTTATTTCTTAAATTCCACATATGTGTGAAATTCATACGGTATTTGTCTTTCTCTGACTTATTTCACTTAGCATAATACTCTCTCGATAAAGTTTGTTATTATTAATAACATTCATTTATTGCTCACAACAAAATACATAAAATTGGAATACTATTATTCTTATTTTATAGACGATAAAACTGATCATCAGAGGAGTGTTGTTACTTACCAGGTTTATGAGTGATGGAATTTGAATCCAGATATCTGACTTACAGGACGCAACCACTGTGCTATATTGTTCTCAAATGATTTTTCAAAAATTTACATTTCTAAATTTAATCTCTGAGGGCAGGGATTATGTCTAAAGCAAGTAATCAGATGTTAAACATCAATTGATTCTTTCTTTCTTAGTTTTAGCTGAAATATTAATACATTTGTTATCGAATACTAAAAAAAATGTTTTAAGCATATCATCCTGGAAGAAAACAAAACTTTACTACAGAAACTGTATCATCTACATATCCTGTACATCACCTGTTACTTACAAAGGGGAGACAGCAATAGTACCTTGCCTCAGTGATTGTCGTGAGGATTAAGGGAGATAACTAATGTTTGTAGAGCACAGTGCTTACCATATTACTGAATGATGCTACAAACTCTCAGATGTTTGATTTCACAGCATCAATTACAAAAAAATCAATCTTTCTTTGGGGTAAGATTTTTGCCATATTGCCATATATTTTATGGAAATAGTTTAGTATCATATGCATGTATGTATAAATATATCTATAACTTACAGTGTAAAATGAGATCAAGACAATTTTCCAGTTTAAAATATAGAAATACTTTGTCACTAAATTTTACTTGAGTCCTTGTCCTGGTTTAGCATGACTAGATTTTTTCACATATTCTTAATAATGCTCTCAAGAGCCTGAAAGCATTCATTTCCACTTAATCCCACTATTCATGGAATCTTAACTTTTACCTTATCTGATATCACTATCAGAGAAATATGAAATGTTAAAACTGAAAAAAATAAAAGATTTTAGAGCTAACATGGTCCAATCACCATATTTGTAAATGGAAGTGCTGGGCTCATAAAAGTCATTAATTTATTTATAAAAGAGAAAAGAGGAGATAAGAAAGATGCACCAATACAAACCCACCTCACTCCTGAGTAGAGACTTTAGCATTCCCAAGTGGCGCATAATCCATTATACTGCATTTAGGTATTAAAAATTTAAGTACATCTGGACTTTATCCTGTGGCTCTAAATGTTACTCATCTGGGATGGAAACTGAGCATCACCACCCTGTTTTCGTAAAGGACATTTTGACAAGCTATATTAATAATATACAGAGCATCACATACTTGAAAATGCATGATATGATAAAGAAACATATCAGCCATTCAGGAGGATGTTTCATTGAACTAAGTGGAGGCTGAGAGGTCTGAAGGATGAAAACAAACTCATCTGTCCTTACTTTAAGAGAAATGTTGCTGTTTTAAGCTGCTGAAGGCTGATCAAAAAGAAGCAAGAATCTTCTAGAGGCATTCTACCCTCAACTCTTCTTTATATGTCCCAAGTGACTTGGAGAGTTATATTATTGAATCAAATAAACTTATTACTGATGGATTTTTAAAACTTTCCACTAAAGGCAAGCATTAATGTATTAGGAAATCTAATTCACTATTCTTCAAAATGCCTAAAGCTAAACTCCTGATTAAAACTTTTGGTTATCATCTGAGATAATTTTTTTCAATTTATTTCAACATGCATCAAAGTCAGTATAGAAAATATCTTTACTAACAGTAAAAACAACACTGAATGTAATAGTTAAAATAGATGGGTGATTGATTTGTAGTTCTTTTACTTAAATCTGTAACAATTTAGCATGTTGTAATTAAATTATAGACATCATAATATGGATCCATTGATATGCCATTTAAAAGGAAAATCTGTGTGAGGGGAGGGGCCTAATTATAGAGAACTGAACATATTTCCACTTCAAATTTAAAACTACATTTTTAAGTAACAAAGATTCTATCTCCCATTGCCAAGCTAAGAAATTAATATTGGTTCAGGAAATGCAGTTTACAAATAATAATCAATTTGCTCTCATACTGATCATTCAATAATATTGAGAAATTCCCAACATACTAGAATCAATCCTCTTGAGCATGCTAAACTGCAATTATGACAAGCCATCTGGGACTTCGTGTTGACAAGCCATTTGAGCTTTGTGGGTCAATGAAGAAATCAGTTGAAAGTGTAGGACGTTCTCTAGAGGTAAACCCAAAGGAAAAGAGCTGTTCTCTATAGAAAATTCATTTCCGAACACAGGAAAAGAGAATATTCATATATATCAGAAAGAAGTCCAGGGGCACCTGGGTGGCTCAGTCGTTAAGCGTCTGCCTTCGGCTCAGGTCATGATCCCGGGGTCCTGGGATCGAGCCCCGCATCGGGCTCCCTGCTCGGCGGGGAGCCTGCTTCTTCCTCTCCCACTCCCCCTGCTTGTGTTCCCTCTCTCGCTGTGTCTCTCTCTGTCAAATAAATAAATAAAATCTTTAAAAAAAAAAAAAAAAAGAAATAAGTCCAGTTCTTCCATGAAGCCTTTGAAGACCACATATATACTACCCAAGAATAATGTGGGCTCTTTTCTCATGTCTCTGGGCTTTGTGTGATAGAAACCATTTGATCTCACTTGTCACTCAACCCTTCAATACATATTTATGAAGTGCTTCTTATGTGTCAGGATCTATACCAATAAATAAGGTTAGAGATATAAATGTTTGCACAGTCCAGTGAACAAGGCAGATACATAAACAATTTCAATCACTAGTCAGTATTATTATCTCTAATATAAAAGATTAGGGAAAAAGAGGGAGTAATCTGTTCTCCTGAAGCTAGGGGTATAAATATGGTAGGGAAGTTTTCACAGAAAAGAAATAAGCAAATTTTGACTTACACAATGTATACACTGGAATTGGCCAAAATATTATAATAGTAACTAAAATTACCAACTGCTTGTGATGTGTTAGGCACTGTGTTAAGTGCTTTACAAGGATTAATTATCTCACTTAATCCTCATGACAACCCATGAGGTAGGCACTATTATTATCTCAACTTTGCAGGTGACAAACTGAGGCACAAAGTAGTTCAGAACTTTGCCCAAGGTCATGTACTGGGAAGTTAGATTTGAATCTAAGCCAAAGCCTTTTCTCTTGTCTACTATACTCTGCTGCCCCGCTGCCCAGAGAAAGAAGAGGTCTTTCAAGTAATAAACATTCAAAAGCCAGACATGCAAAACAGCATTGAGTACCTCAGTATATCTGGAGTAAAGGTTCTATTTGGGGAGTGGTGGGCACAGAACTGAATGGAAGAAACAGATACCACACATGAAGGATGGTGTATGCCATGGAGATTGAGGATGGGATAGAGAGATAGAAGACTCTAGGTTGGGAGATCAGTTGGGAGATGACCACATTAGTCAACATGAGAGAATTGTGGCAATATGAAATAAACCAGTCTCAGTGTGGTAACAGGTAATGTGGATCACTACATCAAAAACTAATGATGTATGGTGAGTAACATAATAAAATTAAATTAAAAAAAAAAGAAAGGATAAGATTTGGAGAGGGAGTGAATGTGGAGAGTAAAGAAGGAAAGGACTAGAATGGATATCTTACCTGGGTGGCATACCACAAACCACAAACCATGGCAAAAGAATGAGAGTCATTTTCCAGGAAGCCAGATTCTCAGGTCTTCTACAACTGGGGACTTCATGTGCATCTTTAGGATATGCATATGATAGCTATGCATATGATAGCAAAAGCATCACCTATTCACTAGAAATTTCTTTGAGAATGCATGCCATTTTCCTTAATGCTTTGGTTGGGCAAAAACGTAACATTTAGTTCCCTTTCACAGTCCCTCATCACCACCGCCCAAAAAATCTCCCTTCCTTCATCCCTCTTCCACGGGAATCTGCAAGAATCTAATTTCACTTCGCGTGTGTGACATTCAAATAGCTTTGCAGATGCTATCTCACCAATATTCACATATCTCCATGAGGTGTGCCAAGGAACAACCCAAGGAACAATTTATCCCTCTCTTTAAGGGTAAAGAGAGGTGAAGTGACTCATCTGGAGAGCTAGAAATAGAAGCTCAGTCTCTAGAATCAGCTCATTATGTAAGAGCAACTGGCAAATGGTTATTGATATTTCATGTGGCTTCAGTTGTTGGGGTCTTTATCTACTAGTAAACGAAGCTCAGGAGCACAGGAGCAGAAGGGGAATTGAAGATGGCACTTTATTTCCTCCTTAATTCTTTGTAAGCTTCTCCACTGACCTGTGGTCTCAATAAATAACATTCTCAAGGTGACGTTTGATATCAATATATCCATAGAAATATGGACATAGAAATGTTCACTGTATAAAATTTGATGTTTACATCAAACACTCTGTAATCCATCCTAATAAAATAGCATGAGAAATATATTTCATAAAATTTTACCATTGTCTAACACTTGGTACAGGTCTCCCACATATATATATTTTTTAAAGATTGTATCTATTCATTTGACAGAGAGAGAGAGAGAGAGAGATCACAAGTAGGTAGACAGGCAGGCAGAGGGAAAGGGAAAAGCAGGCTCCCTGCCAAGCACGGAGCCCAACGCGGGGCTCGATCCCAGGATGCTGGGATCATGACCTGAGCCGAAGGCAGATGCTCAACCAACTGAGCCACCCAGGCGCCCCTGCCATATATTCTTTTGTTTTATATCCTGGTAAGCAACTCCGATGAAACACTACAGCCCACTTTCCCAAAAAAGTAATTCATCAGTCCTAGGGAGAAATGGCAAATGACACCTTTCTTTTCCCTGAATCACCTTTTTGTTTCATGTGATTTTTCAGTTTCCCATACTCAGTGAATTTCTTCCCAACCTTCTAGCTCTTCCTTCCCAGTCTGCTTCACGATCTCTCCATTGCCTGACCTCAACAAATTCAAGTACCCTTCTTTTTTATCTATACTCACTTCCTGTAGGGGATCTTACCTAATCCAAGCAGGACATGATGGTGGCCTAAGTGCCATTGAAAGTAAGGGGGAAAAGAGGGCTGCATACTAGATATATTTTAAAGGTAGAACTAACAGAATTTCCAGAACGACACAAAAGAGAACCATCAAAGATGGCTGCATGATTTTAGGCTGAACAACAGGGAGGATGAATTGCCATTAACTGTGTTGGACAAGACTGTGAGGATAACAAGTCTGTCCTAGAAGGAATTAGGAAGTCAACTGAGTATATGCCACATTTGAGGGGCTTATTAGACTTCAAAGGTTAATTAGTGTCTTAATTAACAATCAATCAAGGAAACAAACTCAGTCAGCTGATATGGAATAGGCATTAATTAAAGCTTTCACAATTATGGAAGCTGGCAAAATAATCTACAGAAGGCTACTACTTCTGCACCTGGTGGTGGGCCTAAAATCACAAGAAGACACTGGGGCTGGCAATCAGTAAGAAAACCAGGAGGGAAACTGGGTAATGTGAAGGAAAAAGCAGAGTCCCAAAGAACAAACCCAAATCCACAAAATCAAACTGGAACACACGTGGACAAACTGAGACTCATGTCTATTCCTCACTATCTCTAACTTCCACAATTAATGTGACTTTTAGAAGAAGGTGGTACTGTTTGACATGGAGCTCCTGATTTAGGACACAGAGAAATTGAATGAGGAGACTCAGTGAGAGCTGTAGGAGCTATATCAACCAACATGCTGAGTGGCAGGTCAGTGACACTAAGCATTGCTGCAGTGGGATGTGGCATCCTCTGTGGACCTTCAGAGCAGAATGGCTGTTTGCTTTTTTTACAGACATTCCCACTGCTTGCCCTTCACTTCCGTCGGGACTTCGTTTTTTTCTTGAGGACTTCCCAAACAACCATCTTTAATTGCAATCCCACTCTCGCACACAAAATCCTCATTCCTGTTTTATTTTGGCCCAAATCACCTTTCACGATACACATATACTTATGTATCTTAATTTTTCTCTCACCCAGTAGAATGTAAGTTTTATGAGAGCAGGTATATTGGCTCTTCTGTTAGTGTTTCCCAATTATGGCACATGAGCATTAAATTATATTTGTTGAACGAAATGAGGAAATACTAGTTTTACAATTAAATAAAATGGTCTAAAACCTTACACATTATATTAATCAGGTTCTAGGTCATTCTATCCAGAAAGAATGGCTCATATCTTGATGTAGATCCTTGAAAACAGCTGTGTCTATTTCATCTACTCGGTTGAATCATAAAATCACTAATCTTTTATTCCTCTTAACCCACAAAAATGCCAATTTTATTTGGCTCA
Source organism: Neomonachus schauinslandi (assembly GCF_002201575.2). Classification (NCBI taxonomy): domain Eukaryota; kingdom Metazoa; phylum Chordata; class Mammalia; order Carnivora; family Phocidae; genus Neomonachus; species Neomonachus schauinslandi. Next base: position 33,968,611 of record NC_058413.1, read on the forward strand.
ACTAATATGCTAAATACAGCACAGAAAAAATGCACAGCCATCAGGATAAGTATATAAATAAAACTGATCTGTGTTGTGTGCTTGTGTGTATGTGTGTTTGCATATTGATTAAATTTCTCCTTTGACTTCTTGAGGTTTATAAATATAGTTCCAAATTCCAAAATCTACCAACTAAATGGATGCCAGTAACTTCATAAAAAGAACAAAGTCACACACAAAAAAGGGCTGTCAACTACCCAGAATCCAACTACATGTAAACCTAACTGCCCCTCTGCACTTCTATGCAGCTTAAATGCTGGCACTCGCTACTTTAGTGGGGAAAACCATTTCTCTCATCTCAACTGTGCTTTTGCAGCATCAATTTGAAGATAATCCTTTAACAGCTATTTTTCCCTCTTGTAAAAATGCAAAAGAAAAATTCAATATGACCTAGTGAATATTTTAAAATAGTGACTCAAATCCTCACTTATACCCTTGTATTATTATAATTTATTTTTATACCGTTGTCCACTGAGCAAAGCCAACTACTTCACAGTGGGAAACACACATGTGTGTGTACACAGACACACAAGGGCAAAAGAAAAAATCTGCATTTTGTCCCTTTTCACAGAGAAAAATAAGGAAAAAATTATTTACGTTATCATTTTTAAAAAGCCAATTTTTACATGTTTCTCCTCCATTATTCATTCCCTAGTATCTACCTTAAGAATTGACTGTGTTATTCTCCTCAAATTTGAGGTGGCAGGTTCAGGAGAGATGCTGAAATAGGAGTAGGAACAGGGTCCTGAGAGAGTGAAGAGTTAAAAAAGGAAATTAACTCATGATCACCTGTGACACATTAGTATATGACTAGTTTGCTTCCTTAGCAGTTCTGCAAGGTAAGACTGTTCTTTCCTAACTCCACATTTGAATAACTTGAGGTCAATAAAATTATCCAAGCATTTATGCATTTTATTTATTTATTCACTTATTTATTTGTATTTTGCATTTTGGCAAAAATAATTTGAAACAGCTTTAGAGTTACATATTTAATAATTGATAGCGTTCACATCGGGACACATCTCTCTTTGATATCTAACTTTTTGATTTGTCAGCTAAACTATGCCATACTTTCTTAATATGAAAACTTGCTGATGACCAGGTAAGGTATCAAGGATTTGTATTTTCTCTTTTCAAAAGGATTGACTTCCTTTATTTGCCAAAATAAAATGAAATGACTATAAATAATTTTTAAAAATTCTCATCTTCAATTTAAGCCATAGTAATTCTAAATTGCTAAGATATCCCTAGGAAAACTTTAAAGAAAATTATCTCTCTAGTAAGATCATCTTTTAGTACTCTAGCCCTCTGACAGTTGGCACACTGGTCATTTTTATAACTCAGAATGCCAGGGTTTTGTTTGTTTGTTTGTTTAATTTTACTGATGGACATTTCTAGCCAGACTTGTTCTGCCCTTCATACTTTTTAACTTACACATGTGTTTTCAAAAACTTTGCAAGGAAGGTGGAAAGCTCTTAAAAAAAAAAAAAAGGAAATAAGATCCCACGTCAAAACATTGCTTTTTGTGTAAATCTTTCTCAGCCTATTTTTCATGTGGGAAGTTCCTTGTTCAACAAGAGGAAGATTCCTTACATATAAAACATGACATTGAACATTAACTGAGCAAGTTTATGCTCTTGTGTGTTAAAGTCTTTTGAACGGTTGGCTATATTATAGCTGTTATCACTTTGTATAATTGATTATGCTATACTGAAATATACACACACGGAATTTAAATTGAAAATATATTTTTTAAATTTTACAATAGATAGCAGGGACTTGTTACATTTGACTGTTAGGTACATCAGGGGTTAAGGATTGTAGATATTCAACTTCATGTTGAGTGGTGCTGATGGTGGGGGCCAATTTATATAGTAAATACAATTAAATTTTGCATTAGTACATGAACCAGACAGGTTTATTCCTGCCATGTGCACTATAAGAGTAATTCTATATAAGAACTTTAATGAAACAAAGGTATTGGATTTTTAGCTTTGCATCCTAAATCTTATCTATACTGGAGAATGTGACATCAGGCTTTGGAGTCAGAGGTTGGGTTTGAAACCTGTTTCTTCCATTCTGTGGATGGGCAGAAAAAGAATTAAATTTTCTAAGCCTTATTTTATCAGATAATATCTTCAGGAAAGGTTATGTGAGTATTGGAATTTGCCGACCTTCAGAACCAAGTACACTACAAATCTAGTCAGACGCTTAAATAAATACAGGATAACAGGTTAGTGACCTTCACAGAGACATGAACTAAACATTATTAGAATTTACACTGTCTAAACCCAAAAAATTACTTGAAGTAGTTGGGCTTATGGATATAACAATAGTACCTATATTGTTGCCATCTGTTTCCATGGTTAACTTATTAATTTATAATTGAAGCTGATCATATAAGTGAAAGTGCTTTATTAACTCTAAGAGTTCAAACTGTCCATTATTATTGCTATTAATCATAACTTCTGTTTCACAACTAATCCACCAATTTGACAGTGCAAAGTGTAAGCTTCTTGCAAAATCACATTTCACAATTATATAGGAGTGACTTGGAATTCATCTGAGGACAGTACTTCTATTTTCTCTTCTGACCTAATCTCTACTTTCCAAGGTAAACAGCTTGACCTTGGGCTACATCACCTCTTGTCAATGTCAATTGCATTGATATCACAATGGGCTATAACCAGAGAATGATCTGGTGTGAAGTATCCAGAACACCTCTCTCCTCTCTGTGATCTGTACCCTGAAAAATAGTAAATCAGTCTGTTTCCATTCCTATATGCTTAGTAGAATTATTCATTAAATGGGTGTTTTGTTTTATTCTTGCTGTTGTTATTAAGCCAACCTCTATCCTTCAAGGAACTCATACGTGATTTCATAGAGGACTGTATGAGAAGCTTACCTTATCAGAAAGACCCTTTTGAGGACAGGACTAAGTCTTTTTAATAGTCTGCCTGGGATGTCTTTTATATTCTAAATCTTGTTTTGGAAAACAAAGCTAATGGGATAAAGTCTATTAGGTAAATTGATAAATAGCTTGAGAACATTACCAACAGAGTTATAAATAACTGGAAACCACATATTTTGGGTCCACATTGCCTTATCTCTTTTCACATATAATGGAAATTTCATTTTTAGTGCATAAATTACTATTGATACAGACTTAATGTTTCCTCAATTGTAAAAAGAAGCAATTGGATTTGATCAGTAAATCCCACTTAGTCCACTAATTCCATACAATGTTCCAGTAATTTAAGGGTTGAAGGTCTAAATATTTAGTTTGAGAAAATCTGCACTATTTTGGCGATGTGCTAGTAAACAAGCTCTGGGTGTAGTGAAGGCTGATTTGTAATATTTGCCAAGTTATGTAGTGTAAGTATTCCCACAACGTCCAATTCCAAGCTACTGACAGCTTAACAATGTACTCACAATATTCCTGAATATCTAATAATCAATACTCACCAACTTATAAGAGCCAGTTCCAGCACATCTTTGTACATTCCTAAGCTGAAGCTAAACGTTCATAAAGGATAGAAAAAGAAAAGTCCTGGAGTTTAACCTAGCTTTCTTCCCCAAAGACTTTTGACCATTAAAGAGTTCTTATAAACTAACAACCACATGATACACTTTTACAGATCATAAAATTGGCCATATCTTCTCAATCCATGCAAGTCAGTCCAACATCTAACTCCCATCACCTGTATTTCTTTGCTGGGGGGCTTTGTGCCAGGGAACACTTTTCTTGTTTATGTTGTAAGATAGAAATAGGGGATTAAAATCCTTGGAATCAGCTTCAGCCAATATCTAACAAAAGTTTTATAATGTCATCCAAACGTCTCTCAGGATGACTAAACTCTGTCACCGTTAATTGTTCACCTTCCATGTTTTGTCTTACTTCTCTATCTCCTGCCATTTTTATTCTTCTTCCCAAATTGACTATTTAGTTTTGGATTCTTGTCTTGGAGTTGGCTTCAGAGAAAACCCAAATTAAGTTTAAAAAATGGTGGGCCAGAAGATCTCAGAAACATACTTGTGGTTCTAATTTTCAAAGATCAAAATACATACAGAGATGATTTCTGACATCTTCAGAATGCAAGCTTCCAGCCTCTTTTATCACTGCACCTGGCTTGCATGAGTCACTTAATGTTTGCTGAGCTAATTCTTTGTGAGACTGAAACCAAGAGATGTTGACAAAGAAAGAGTATGAAGTTAGGGTGTGCTTCCTATAACCTTTCTAACTTAGGGGGACTTACGAGATATTTAGTCTTTACCTGAATATCCTGTAGATCCACTGGCCCCTCACTTTGCCAATACTTGCCCCACTTCTTTGTCTCCTCTGTGGTGCTTACTTGGTGTGTGCTTCAATATCTCAATTATCTCTTTAAACTTGTGATGCTTTCGGATCACTCAATGATTAAGAAATACTCATGTATCATAAATCCTTCCAATTCACCTTGCATACTTACAGAAGAAACTCCTTTATAAACCCATTTATGATGTCACTACTGAGACTCTACCATACCCCTCTGCTTCTTACATACTTTAATTTAGGACTTAAAAAACAATTTTAGGTAGATATTATTGAACCCATTTTGCAGGTGAGGAAACGGGCTCAGAGAAGTAATTTTCCAAACTTGGGACATTTATTAAATGGCAGAAACAGGTATTTCCCTAAAACCTAGGCTCTTTTCATTAGTTCATATCCTTACTTATATTTAAAAAACAATAAACAGAGTTAAGGGGCACCTGGGTGGCTCAGTTGGTTAGGCGTCTGCCTTCGGCTCGGGTCATGTCCTGGGATCGAGTCCCACATCGGGCTCCCTGCTTAGCGGGGAGCCTGCTTCTCCCTCTGTCTGCTGCTTCTTCCCCTGCTTGTGCTCTCTCTCTCTCTGACAAATAAATAAATAAAATCTTAAAAAATAAAAAACAGAGTTAAGAAAATTTTGCATATATCCCATACTAAGCTGTTATTACCGGATTCCTTGTAAATTCCTTCTAAAAAAAAAAAATCTAAAATAGTACTTTCTCAGTCTCCTTAGTGAAGCAATATGTAGTGGTATTAAGATCTGTCCCAGAAAAATCTCTTTTTCTTTAGTGGTGCTCCCCTGGATGACATGTTAAACCTCATTATACAATCATTATAATAACAGCAACTACAATAATAATAATGACATGTATTCCACAATATTGTTGTAATGGTCTATATAAATTAACGTATTAAAATGCTTGATACAACCTTACCGAAACATAACACATCTCTAAAATCTGCAACTATTATTATTAACAAACATGACAGAAGACTTGAATAAAAGGTGTCTTTAACAGCATATCTAAGAGGCTCTGAAAATGCATTTAGGATCTGGGCTGTGGAGGTAGGCAAATCTATTCCTAGAACAGGGAAATAATATTCCCTTGCCAGCCATGATTTTTAAAAATTACCTCTGCCTTTAGAAATTCTTTTATATCAGCACCTCCTCGATGTGAAGGGTTAGATGTTGATTCTGCAGGAGCAACACGCTCTTGTTATATGTGAACCCTCAGAGAAAATTGTTTTAAAAATAAGAGTCCTTTTAGAAATTTACATTTTGGAACCAAGTACAATTTAAAAAGAAAAAAAAAAACAGGTTTCACGAGGTAACATGAAACAAAAAAGGCTTTGGAAGGTTAAATCTATTCTGCATTTTTACAAGTCATTTAAGTCTGGTGGTAAATGCAGGTAGAATTCATAATAGCTTTTAGTTTATATATTTGGCACTAAAAATAGATCACCATAAAATAGGTTCCAAAGAGGGGGGGAAATGCTATTTTCAAAGTTTGAGAATTACAGGAAAAGCAAATTTAAAGGAAAGAGTTTACTTTTTATCCTCATTATTTAGAAACTTTCAACTTGGGCTTATATCAGTATTTGCATGATTTTCCCAACCTGTCTAAAAGAAAGTTCCAGAGAACCACTCCTGTTACATGCTGTTCAGTCTCTCAGCAGGAACAAGTTGGTGATGAATGAGCATATGATCTGGGAAGCAAAACCTCCTCAACTTTCCCCAGTTGAATGGTAGACATGGGACTATCACATAGGAGGTTGACCTTGCATTCACTACAGCCGTAGACACGCTTATCTAGGGAACCCAGTAACTCCTGCCTGAACCGTTGTCCTGCATCTCTTCCATTCAGCAATTTCGATAGCATCATAATGTCATATGTCCAGATGGTTTTGTTGACTCTGTCATGTTGCAAGTTAGTGCTAAGCAACAGCACAGCATAACATAATGCAACACATAATCGAATATTGTTGGTAAGGCAGGAGGAGGTTGCCACATAGATCTTTCAGAAGAATTTCCCAGCCAAGACTTGCCAAGAATGTTTTAGCAGGGGTTAGGCTTTCAGTGTCATTACTTACAAGGCTTCAGGTGCACGTATGGGGAGTGAGTAGGAGAAGGAAGGTGAAATGTCCTCTCCTTCCTAGCATTCAACCCAGAAAAAGAAAAGGATGGGGCTGGGTGAAGAGCACTGTGAGGGAAGTAGGACATGGGAAATAGAAATCTATTGAAGAAGTGCTCTAGAATGGAATTAAAAAGATCAAATCTGGACTCCTGCTCTCTTTTATTTCCAATGATACCTAGGATTGTTTAGTTAATTAGCTAAATTAATTAAGCACCTCTATTAAAATTCTCATTTACTGAAGCAATCAATCAGCAAGTTATGCTCGATGTCTAAACTTAAAAGGTAACATTAAATTTGCTTAATTCTTTCTGATTGAAAAATGATACTCAAGTATTACTTTTGTATCTGAATGGTAATTCTCACTGCCAGAAGCCAAATTTATTTCCCCCTATGTTACTTAATATCTACAATATTACTAGGAGATGGCTATTATTATTTATCCCACTTTATGGATAGGGATAATTCCTATTTAGGAGTGCTTTAGGAAGCTGAGGCTTAAGATGCTAGTTAAGCTTACCAGAGCCACAAAGTTGGTATTTGGCAAAGCTAATACTTGAACCTACTTCTGCCAGACTCAAGACCTATGAGTTAAATCCTTTCCAGGAAAACGATGTGAAGTCAGATGGCCTGATTTGAATTTCATAGCTAGTACAAGTTTCTTCCCCCATGCATCCCTCAGTTTCCTCTCTCTATAAAAGTAGAAATAGTTTCTAATTCATACAAATATTGTGACAGTTGAGTAAGCTCATGTACATAAAGCACTCAGAATAGTGCCTGGATATTGAAAGGGCTCAATTAGGGTTACTTATTTTTGGATGATGATGACCATGATGACAATGATGATGGTGGAGGAAGAGCAGAAGGAGAAAAGATGACAATGATGCACAGTCCTTGCAATGATGAAATGGATTTTTTCCCAGTGGGTGAAGTTTCCACCACTGTAATAAAAATTAGCTTGTAAATTGCTTGTCCGCCTGTAACTCCTTATTGCTCAGAAGCAGTGTTAGACACACAGGGAGGAAGCTCACACAGCCAAAGTAAGCCTAACTTGTGCACTTCTTACAGTAGTGGTACTCCTTTGGCCATGCCCACCCACTATGTAAAGCATTATTTTTATGAGAAATGCATGTTAGGTCCACTCCAGAAACCAGAGATGTAACTTACTCTCTCCCTCACTCCACTCCAGAAAATCCTTTCCCCTGTCCTAATGGAAAGTGGGGGAAAGAGGATACTCAGCAGGCAGGATGGAAAGAACCAGATCCTATAGTTTATAAACCTAGTCTGCTGGGAAAGTCTGCATTTTCCATCTGGTCTCTAGACTGAATGTCCATGGTGCATTGTGATTTGGTGTTGCCCATCAGGCAGATGGGAACTTAGGGGACTCCTCTCCTGTGGTGGTGAAGTTAATTGCAAATTCCCCAAATCAAAGTAACATAAAATAGAAGATGCTATGGCTACAAAGAAAGAGGCTTATTATACTTCAATTTTTCAAAAAAAAAAAAAATAAACATAAAAAAGCAAAGCACCTATGTATTTTACAAAGCATTAGAGTCCCCAAAATAATTAAAAATCAAAAATAAAAAAGAGAGAGACATTTTTAATAACAGAAAGCAAAGTAAAATGAAAACAAAATTCCTTCTGTTATCATGGATTATCATATTTGGAAAACTATTCTACTTTCAAATGTTCTCTTTCCTTTGCATTTTTCTCAATGCCTTGTCAGGCCCTCACTGTTTTCTCTCATAAATAATAAAGCTTTTACAACATCTCAAAAAATAAATGGAAAAAAGTACAGTTTGGTAAATTGTACTAAATGTTTGCCTATGGCTCTTGTTAGTGTCTTGTCAGTAGTTTTCTAAGACAAACTTGTCAGTAAATAGAATCTCTAACCTAATCAGTTATTTTGGAGGTTTTCTGGGATGAATCCTAAAAGTTGTTGTCTTGGTAATATGAAATTAAGATGCCAATGACAAAATATTCTTCCCTTAAATTATCACTAACGAGCAGATGGAGAGCGTCTTTATTGCAGAATGGCAGGTTTGTTGGTAGAAGTAAGAGCTTCTGGATTTGAACTTCAGTTGCTTTCTGACCTTGAACAAGATTCCTAAATCCCTGAGCTCCAGTTTCTTCATGTGTAAAATGGGAAGGAAAGTACATTCCTTGAAAAAATTGCTTTTAGGATTAAACGAGATGATTTGTGTAAAAGCAACTTCCTACGCTGGTTGCCAAACTTTAGGCATTAAAGATTATCATCATCATCCTCATCGTTGACATCATCAACATCAACTGTGGCTTTCAAAATTTCTACCTTGATTAGACTAACAGATACCAATTCTGAGTCAAATCAGACTCTTAATTGTGGGATGCCATCTTTTTTTGATAAACAGAAGGACAATTTTGTTAATAACGACTTAACGTACACAACATTTCTTTTCTTTTTTTTTTTTTTTTAAAGATTTTCTATTCATTTATTTGAGAGAGAGAGAAAGCATGAGGTGGGGAGGGTCAGAGGGAGAAGCAGGCTCCCTGCCGAGCAGGGAGCCCGATGTGGGACTCGATCCAGGGACTCCAGGATCGTGACCTGAGCCGAAGGCAGTCACTTAACCAACTGAGCCACCCAGGCGCCCCGTACACAACATTTCTGCATGGGAAAGGGATTTACAATTAGTAAGTTTCTCCTATGTGACAGATACTAGTGGCAGTGCTATGTGTGTTTAGGGGATGCCTACCATCCAAATATCTCCATGTCAACACTACCTCCTCACAATACAGACATAATCTAAATTTAAAACAGCGTGTTGCTCTACAAACGCAGTATTTAGAAAATATGCACAGTTTCATCTTCAAATTTGATCCATAGGTCTCATATGTTCAGAAATTTTAGTGCTACTTTTACTAGACCTTTACTCACAGCATTCAGTTCAACACTCATGCATCCCATCAAGAAACTATGTTATAGAAGTTAAAGTAATGCTTTTCAATAACAGACTTGCCAAGAGCTATTAAAGTATTACCCAAAGGCGCGAGAGAATGTTAATGGACAGATACAACCCAAATTGGAGATAAATGTATTTTTTGGTTGTAAAACTATGGTCATGATGTAACTAGAAGAGTAATGACACTTATTTTGTGTGGGGCTGAGGCACAACTACATGGTACACAAAAGTGAGTATTAGGACCTAGACCACAAGAAAGTCATTTCAAACAAAGATGAAAATTCAGAATCTTGCATTATTTTATACCATAATGTTATAATGGCAAGGAGTAACAGTTATTTAATTCTTAAGTGCTTTATACATATGAATTAATTTAACTCCCTATGAGTAACAACTGCCCTATGAGTAGTACTATTGCTTTTTCATGTTATTCAAGAGGATTTGGGGTGGAAAGTGGTTGAATTACTTGGCTAATGTCACCCAGCTAGTGAGTGATGAGCTGGAATTTCAACACAGATACTCTGACTTGAAGCCTGAACTCCTATCCACCAGGCTCTGTTGTCTCCAAACCTACCCCTGCTTCCTACACATGAGGATGGTTTGCTGTACATGATAAAACATGAATATGTAAATAGTTTGCACTACTCTTGAGAAGGGTTTATTTCATTTATCTCTGTATCTGCATAATACATTCAACTAAGCTTTGCTAGAAATGTACTTCAAAACAAACACAACCTGTGTACTATCTAATGTTAAGTATGAAACAATATTTCACTTAAAAAGCTATTATCAAAATTTGCATTTATATCAATTTTATCAAAATTTGTCCATAAGAAAATTTAACGCAACCAGAGCTCACCAGGAGACTGATCACAAGCCAGTCCTGTAAATTTTTGGCATTCCAATCAGGGCCAAGGTGTATTGTATCTATCTTCTGCACCTCTTTTTTACTATTACTTTTGCTCTTCTTTTCTACACCTTGCTATTACACACACATGTACACAATGGTTACAATTTCAAAACCAAGTAATAGTTGTAGTTGATATCACCTTTTATAAACAACCTATATCAATTACAAAAGTGAATTACAAGTTGCTTGTGGTTAATGATAAAATGTCGTACCCATTTCAAACAACAGGTACAAATGGAAAGAATAGCAGAGAAGACAGAAAGCTAGGACATGATAACCATAGAAAATTCTAATCAAGTTATTAAAAAAGACAATCCCAGGTGATATTGGAAGAATGCAGCTTGTTTTGCGTGTCCCATTTGCTTAAGGTCTTGAAAGCACCAGAGCAATTTTTTCCTGAAAGATTCAACAAGTTTATTCACCACACTGTGCTTTGAATGAACTCTTCTTGGGTCTAAAATTCAAAGCTGCACCCAAAAGACAAAACTGTGACACATCTGAGAAAACTCAAAATATTTTTACGTAATGTCTCCAGGTAAGGCCCTGGTCTGTCTCTTGAGAACTTCATGCACAGCATGGTAAGAAGTTTGGTTCATAACCACTCAAGTCCACAGAACAGGGTCAGTCACTAAACATTAGCACCCTCTGTAGCTGACCGGAATCGTACAGGCATGTGCACAATCCAGTGAGGTGGGGTACCATTCTGGGGTGCCTAGAGATGAGCGATTGGCAGTGAGTCAGATAATCTCAGTGTAGTCTAGCACCCCATCTTTCTCCTAGCTATCCAACCCCTCTCAAGATTTAGTCCAAAATATGTAAGAACATGGTAAAAATAGAGAACTGTAGAACGCTGAAATATTGACACACCTAGAGTACAGACCCTGCTGAGAGCTCAGGTTCCAGTCAGAATATCTCATTTAGTTGTCAGATTCCTAATTCCTATAAATTACTGGAGCCTTTGTTCCTTAATCAGTGAAATGAGTTTAGTACATTCATCTTCACATGGATATTGGGAGAATTATATGCAATAAAACTCATAAAGATGCTCTGTTAAGATGTATTCTCTTCACAGCTGTTAACTGTTATTGCTATTATCATTTTATTCTTATTTATTATGTTCTTTTAATGCTGTAGATATCAGATACAGTTAGTGAATAATTAGCAAACTTTCTGAACTCAAAAGTAAATATTACATCACTGACCTTGTACCAATAATTCCTAAGAGAAGATGGAGTAAAAAGCAAACAAAATAAAAGGGAAAAAGAACCTGAAGATCTGAAATCACAATTATAGCAGAAGTGATGACAAACAGTACAAAATACATATATTCTTTCATAGAGCTATGTTTCATCACTAAATCATGAGTATAATCCACATGAACACCGTATTAGTGGTCAAGAAACAGAAATAATTATGAGGTGTCTCAATAAACCAGGAGCACTTTGAAAAGTGATGGGCTAAGAGGTTAAGGAACTACATTTGAATTCTACTTAATGGATAAATTTTAACATTTAACTTCCTCAGTCCATTATCTTCAACACAAATAAAGAAACCATCAAAGATGTTATTCATGGCCAAACTATCCCCAAATTTGTTCATACTCTGAGGTCCTGTAATCTTGAAATTAACTTCTTGGATTAACAAGGTTACTATGACTGCCACATTTATTCCTGTATTTTATTAATAGTATGGTATCTTATATCCTTTATCTTCAGGTGTGCTTTCCCTAAAATACCTTATTTGCCTCTTGAAAGAACCTTAGGAGAAGGATAAGTCAGAGAATATTGCTTGTATTTTGTAGATAAAAAAGCAAAACACAATTGAGACAACAACAAAATGGCACACTTCATTTATCTAAATTATAGCACACTAAATTGATTTTTTATCCATAACCAGTTTATACAACCATAGCTCCTATTTCATTCTAAAGTGCTAGGTATCACAATATATGGGAGTATTTTTAATGGCTAGGAGTCTGAGGTTGGGATTTTAATTTTCATTAGCTTTGTTAGTCTCTTAAATCCATTCCCACGAGCTCCAATCTCAGCCATTCTGAAAATGCACACACTTGCTATTGGGCACCATCCCATCAGGATTGGGAGAAAGAACAAATATGAATTTGTATACACTCATCCCCTACTATTGGAATCTAAGGTTAAAAAAAACAAACAAACAAAGAACTCCATCTCTGCACTTGAAGAGTATATTAGGTGTAGAGCATGTGGAGTGGTAGAATATTACAGGAGAATATGTGGAGTATATCAGTATGCATTCAACCTGATGGGCTCAGGAAACACTACCCCAGAATATGGCACCTTGGCATATTGAATATTTTAGGCTGAAGGGGTTTCAGAAAACAGCAGAAGCAGGAAGGTCACACTGATCTTCTTCTCACCCTTCTTATCTGAAACAGATCATAAAACCTTCATGTGGGAGGTACTCTCCCTATACCTGGAGGAAAGGTGCACTCTCATCTCTGAAGACAAGGGAATGCCAAGAAGAATCCTAACAACCATGACTTGCCAAGTTTCCCCGAGTTTACTATGAGTACCCCATATTCCTTAGCCTATCATATTTCTACACACAATTGGCCAGTGTCCATCAGTCCTAGTATAAAAATACACAGGTCTGTTGCTTTGGGTCTTCATTTCCTAATAAAGTTTTCCATGTCACATAAAACTTTTATTAAATAATCACTTTTTTTTTTCTTATTAGCCTGTCTTTGTCAGTTTAATTTTCAGACAGGGATCCTAGGAGAGTTGAGGAAAACTTTTTCCTTTTCTATGAACCCTTTGACTTTTCTCTTCTCTTGGGCCATGGTTTAATGGCACTTCCTTCTCAAATTCTGTAAGTCAGCTAATGGGATCTGACAAGGCTAACAAGGCCAAGCTCTTTGATTAAATTCTTAACCTTCTACCTAGAATCAAATAGAGAATTTGACATTTAAAAGGTATTATCTTTACTTGTTACTTGAAATGACAAACACAAGGTCAGGGTTAAAGAAAACAGATTCTACTTTCTTTTCAAAATCAATAAAAGAGTATTTTCTGATTTTCTATTAATAAATGAGTATCAGAACATAAAAGAAAAAGGAGAAATGCATATAACTCTCTCATGACTATGTTTGTATACATGGATAGAGCTAGAGAGTATTATGCTAAGCAAAATAAGTCAGTCAGAGAAAGACAAATACCATATGATTTCAGTCATATGTGAAACAAAACAAAAAGCAAAGGGGAAAGAGGCAAACCAAGAAAAAGACTCTTAACTATAGAGAACCAGAAGGGAGGTGGGTGGGGGGTGGGTGAAATAGGTGATGGGGATTAAGAGTACACTTACCATGATGAGCACTGAGTGATGTATAGAATTGTTGAATCACTATGTTGCACACCTGAAACTGGTATGACACTATGTTAACTAACTGGAATTTAAATAGAAACTTTAAAAAAGAAAGATAAAATCTGTCAAGGCAGCTAGTAGAAAAAAAAACAACGCAACAGGTTAGAACAGCTGCTGTTGAATAGGTAGTCTGAGGATAAATAAAACAGAGGAAAAGACTTAGGGGTAATGAGTAATATCTTAAAGGCAATGAAACTGACCAAAATAGCCAAAACATATCCCTCAGCTTGACTAAATTTTAGACAAGCTTCTTCCTGACTCTGGGCCCTGACCTCCCTTTTCTTAGGGCATTTATTTGAGTAAACTTATGATTGTAATTCCTTCCCTGTCCTTTTGAGATGTAAATCTTTAAAAAGCCTCTAGCAAAAAAAAAAAAAAGTGGGTGGAAGCCTCTTACCAGTTTTCCATCCCAGGAATACCTTCTAGGAGGCATGGGGTGCTATCTCTTTGAAATGCAATCATCAAAGCAGATAGCACTCCTATCTTCCAGTCTGTGTGGGAAGGTAGGAGCCTAACTTTTATGGGCAATGATTAGCAAATGCAGGTGGCCTAATCACAGAGAAAACACCTGCAAACTCAAGAACAATTCAATGTGCACTACCCATCCGACGGATCAATCTCCGCCTCACTTCCTTTAGTACTTCTCCACTAGCTCACCTGCAGAGTAATAACCTTCCTGACATTCCTGTCAACAGAGTTGAATTCAGACTTTGTTTGGCTTCACTCCCCTATTGTAATAGCCTTGAATAAAATTTCCAGTGCCTGTTTCACTTTGACTAGTGCTATTTTTGCCTGGCAAGATTTGGTCAGGGTTTTCTTTGTTCTTTTACAGCTAAAAATCAGGAGTATACATACAAATCTTTTCACTGCAGCCCATCTATGAGCAGAGCACATCCACAGCTAGCTGCAGGTGGCAGCATTAACAGAACGTATTTACATATGAAGGAAGGGCTTGCAGAGTGCAGATTCAGCCCTAGAGGATGACCCAGGATCATTCAGAAATTAATCACAACAGGAAATCCTAAATCAAATAGAAATACAATTGATGATACATCTACAAAGTAAAATGGTTCTAGATCTTAGAGCTGAGCTTTGAAACTAGGAAAGGCTGAAATATCAATAATTAGCACATCAGCTAATTATTGGGTCAGGGAGAGGAGAATCTGAATTCATCCAGTGTGGGACTGCAAGCAACATGGGATACTGAATCCTTTGCTGTGCATCAAAATACTATAAGGATACCAACCCACAGTTAAGTTGCTCAGCTAAAACTGAGACTGAGATCTAACAAGATTTCAGCAATAAGGTAATGGAAGACAATGAATCCAGAAAGCAGACCAGCCTTCCAGGAAGCAAGAAGTCAAGATGTGTTACCAAGAAAACGGGGGAGAGGAATCAAAAATGCAATTTGCAAAAGCTGTTTCAAGAGAAGCCTCCTGTCTCAGCTGGACTCCATCTTAGGCTGAGCCTGCACCACTCCCAAGGATACCACTGAGCCCATGCAGGTAGAAGCAGGGTGTGGGCTGAGGAGGAATGACAGTAGTGCTTTGATTGTGGACAAAAGGGGGGAAATATGGGCATAAGGAAAATACCAGAACTTGACAAAAGGAACATATCACTTACTGGTATATCTGGATTTTAGAGTCAACTAAGACCTGGTTCAAAAGCCTGTCTTTGCTTTTTACTATTTGGGTGAAATTCGGCATGCTAATTTCATCGAGGTTCATTACATTTTCCATGAAGCCAGAGATGATAACATTTGCCCGACTGGGTTGTATAAAGATGAGAAAAGTGATACATGTAAAAAGCCTACTAACACAGTACCTCACATAGAGTAGGTGCCTAATAAATGGTACTAAAGGTGGTTTTGTTACCTTATAGCCTTGCATAAAGTTTCATGTTTTTGAAAAGAGAAGTGTAAGAAAGGTTACAGGAGCTAAATAAACTTTCCTATACATAGAAAAAATGATTGGAATATTTTAAAATAAAAGATTCCATTTCAAAGCTCTCCAAGATTAAAAAGGAAGGAAAGAAAGAAAAAGCAAGCAAGTAAGTAAGCAAGCTGCTTTCTGTTTGGATTGAACAAAAAGAAACTCAAAAAGAAAGGGACTTGAGCACTAGCAGAAAATCCCTGACATACCCTTATCACATCAAAATTCTTACCACATCAAAGATTCTGCTGCCTTAACTTTACTGCTTTCACGGTTTGAAATTTGGATCACAGAAAGGGTGTTTCTGATAATTTCAAGACTCTCTAAATAATAGGGTTATAGTTTGAAAAGAGGAAGATGATGATTCATAAATAGTTCTCCCCTTTTCTACAAAAGAAAATAACTAGTAAGTTCTTAAGATAACCAGTAGGCTAATTTAACTTTTTGATGGCCAATAAAACAGTTTACTAGTAATTATATTAATTCTATTACCTTGTGAGATCCTGGGAGAGATGGTTATTTATCAGGTGTGCTTTGGTCTCCTGTGGCATGAAGGCAAAGCTCAGGACACTTAGTGGATACACATGTACTGAATGCACTACTGAGCACTCTATCACTACCATGATAGAGAGAAAACAAAAATAAAACAAAAGAGCTGCTTAACATGCAACAAGTGATTTTCGGGGGGGCGGGGCGTGAAACAGCTTTTAAAAAACCTAAAAGAGAGGTTGTACGGACTAAAAGACAAAAAAAACTATTCGAAGTAAGAAACATTTAAGCATTTATCAATTGTATTTAGAATAATAAATAGGTGAGGGATAGGCAGATTATAATAAAGATTTTGACATTGGTCTCTGTCTGATTTTCAAGCAGTTTTTCTCCTATCATGACAAATAGTGCTAAAATATATTTATTTACTAGTTATTCCTGCCAATTTTTGTATATATCACATAGAAACTATACTAGAGCCACTGAAAATGCCACTGTATCCCATTCAAAGGTGTAGCTTTAAAGCTAAATGCAGGGCACCTGGGTGGCACAGTCGGTTAAGCATCTGCCTTCAGCTCAGGTCATGATCTCAGTGTCCTGGATTGAGTCCCACATTGGACTCTCTGCTTAGCAGGGAGTCTGCTTCTCCCTCTGACTCTCCCTTTCTGTTCTCCCTCTCTCTCTATCTCTCTCAAATAAATAAAGAAAACCTATTTAAAAAAAAAAGCTAAATGCAAATGTATAATGAAGATGATTCCTGAAAATATGGTAGTCAAAAACTTAGGACAGATTTATCTGATTTGAACTAAACTTGCTTATTCAGTCAATATTGACAATACTGTAAAATAGTAGATATAGCATAAAATCACTAAGATATGAATCTACTATTTCTTTTTATATGTGGGGGTATGAGAAAAAGGGAGGCATCAAAGATGATCACAAATTGTTTATCTCTGTAACTCCACATATGAGGAAGATAGTAGGAGGCACTGCTTTTGGACTTAAGTTTGAAATGTCATTTAAGCATACAAATAGGTATGCTGAGCAAGCATTTAGATACAAGTACCTGGAACTCAAAGGAGTGGTCCAAGCAGAAAATATACATATAAGAAGTATACATTCCTCAATGCTACTCACAAACTTGACACAGAAAAGGTCATTTAGAGAATAGCTGAAAAAGAGGCTTGGCGGGGGTGCCTGGGTGGCTCAGTTCGTTAGGCACCCAACTCTTGATTTCAGCTCAGGTCATGATCTCAGGGTCCTGAGATGGAATCATGCCTCAGGCTCTGTGCTGGGCATGGAGCCTGCTTAAGATTCGCTCCCCCTACCCGACCCCATTCACACACATAAGAATGCTCTCTCTCTCTCATTAAAAAAAAAAAAGAAAAAGAAAAAAAGAAAAGTTTTGAAGACTGAGGTTTAATGTACTCCAACAATGAAATATCTAAAAAGGTAACAAACAGTTATCAAAGGAGACTGAGTAGGAATGGTCAATGAGAAAGGAAAAGATCCCAGAGACATGGAGTCATGAAATCCAAGTGAAGCAAATATTTTAGGAATGTGGGAGTGATCAAGTATTACAAATACAGCTGCTATAACTTAACATGAGAACTATGAACTAGTATTCCAATTTAGCAGTATGGAGTTTACTATTGACCTTGAAAGGAAAGGGCTGTCTTTACAGAAGTGGGGTCAAGTGTGAATTTATATGGATGAAAATATATTTAAGAGTATAGGCAGTCTTTCAAAGAGTTTTGCCATAAAAAAGAGCAGAGAAATAAGGCAGCAACTGTAAGGCATTGTAGGATTGAGCCATGACATTTCAAAGATGGGTGATACAACAGCATAGTATTTATGAAATAGAGAAACTGATGATACATAAGAGAAGGGATAATTATTACGTATTCTTGATATGAGTAGAGTATAGATCCAATGCACAAGTGTAAGGACTGACTTATACCCAGTATAAGTATAAGCAGTAAAGGTAAAGTAAATGGGTAACAGTGTAGATAGACTGCTAGATGTGCTAGGAGCATGTAAAAGCATTCTTAAAATGTATTAATTATGTTTCCTTCAGAAAAGACTGGACAATCAAAATAAGATCATTTTATGTAGGTTTGAGGGACTATTTGCCAAGTTGTAGGAAGTGTGAAGGAGAACCGGAAGAGGTAGTATAGTAGGCTGAAGCTACTTTGGGCATAAAGGGTGGAGACATAAATCCTAGGGAAGAATGTTAAAATAGAGAGATACACCTTAACAGAAGCCATGAACTTTGGTTGAAAATCCTAAGAGCTCTAGTTGATCATGTATGAAGAATACACAAATATACTGACCTCACTACCCAGCATCCTTCCAGCTGCTGCCAGGAATTCCCAAGCCCAGTGTGAAGCCAAAAGACAAAAGAACAAACTGATACAGTCCATACAGTACAGATTTATGGGACACAAAGAAATGTAGTAATAGCTGGAAAGTTTAGACCTGGAAGGGTAAATGAACAATGTTCAGCATAGACAGCTTCTATTTTCTTGATGAAAGAAGAAACAGGGTATGATGATTAGTTTTATGTGTCAACCTAGCTGGCCTGCAATGCCCAGATATTTGGCCTAACATTATTCTGGTTATTTTCTGTGAGTGTGTTTTTGGATGAGATTTACATTTAAATTGGTGGACTTTGAGTAAAGCTATTGCCCTCTATATTTGGGAGGGCCTTAACCAATCAGTTGAAGGAAAGCACCTAACCCGTCGTGGATGCACCACCAGTCATACCTCATGCAGCCTTCAGGTTCCCTTTTGCCGCCAGGGATGGATCACCCCATTTCTCTGCAGCCTGCCTCCATGATGGGACCTCTTACCCAGTAACTGCGGCTCCTCTCGCTCAGCCAGCACGGGCACGTACGTGCCGGCGGCCGCCCCGGTGCCAGGAGCTTACATCGCCCGGTACACCCCCGTGCCTTCCGCCGGTGTTGCAGCCGAGGAGAGCGGCGGCCAGCAGACTCAGGTGCCGGTGGAGGCGCCCTCAGACCACGGGCTCTACTCCTTCCAGTTCAACAAGTAGCAGCGTGGTCTGGAAGCGAACCCGCATCGTGTCTTGAGATGCGCCTGGACGCCTGAATCATCGGAGAGGCTGATGCTCCCGAACTCCAAGGGCTGACGGGATACAGACCCGCCGAGGGCCCTGCTAAGGACTAACACTTGGGCAGTGCTTTTCACAGGCCTGGGCCTGGAGAAAAGAAATCTCTGCACTCCAGCCCTCTGCTTCTTCCTCCATTCCTGGGGGGCCTGGGGGAACCGTCACTTTTTGTGTGTGCTGCATTCAAGGAGATCAAAAGAACTTTTTTTTCTTTCTTTTGCAAAGAAAGTTTTATATTTTGTTTTTAACTGCAATATACTCTTTCCATATTAAAAAAAAAAAAAAAAAAGATTGACCTCCAAGACTGAATCCAAGAAAGAAGGAATTCTGCAGCAGACAGCCCTGAGACCTGAACTGCAACACTGGCTCTTCTCTGGGTCTTTAGCCTGTCAATCTATTCTGCAGAATAGATTGTATTTACCAGCCTCTATAATCATGTGAGCCATTTCCTTAAAATGATGTCTCTCTCTCTCTCTCTCTCACACACACACACACACACACACACACACACTTCCTCTTGGTTCTGTTTTTCTGGAGAAACCTGACTAACATACAGGGATATCAACTAATATAGTGGGTTGAGCAGGAAGAGTTTAAAGATTGAGGAGTGAGAAGGAAGTATAAAATAGGCATCATATTGGGAGAATTGATAGACTGTGCAATGTACAAGAATGCAGAACTGCTTAGCAGTAAGGGCCCACTTGAGATTATTGATCATAAGTTCAAAATGAGATCAGTCACCAAACTTACTTGATTTTCACCAGTCACAGTCTCCTGCACCAAAGCAGGTACAGAGAGATATAGGTTTGATGAAATTTGGGATTTAGTCATTTGTGTATGGTAAAAGAAGGGAGGCCTGAGGGAAATGAAGGATTATTAAAGGGAGTAAGTATTATGAGTAGTACAAACTAGGATAGAAAAAAAAAAGAAGAAGAAGAAGATAGCAGTCAAGTTATGTTGACTCATAACTTGAGTCAACAGGAACATTTAATTACCCATTTATTCTTCAATTATATTTATTAACTGGGACTGAATTAGATTAAAAAAAAAAGCTCTCAGTCCTTCTATGTTTCAGTGGCAATGAAGGGGGGGAAATCGGAGAGGGAGACGAACCATGAGAGACGATGGACTCTGAAAAACAAACTGAGGGTTCTTGAGGGGGGGGGTGGGAGGATGGGTTAGCCTGGTGGTGGGTATTAAAGAGGGCACGTACTGCATGGAGCACTGGGTGTTATGCACAAACAATGAATCATGGAACACTACATCAAAAACTAATGATGTAATGTATGGTGATTAACATAATAATAAAAAAATACTGAACATGTTACAATGTGAAAAAAAAAGAAAAGAAAAAGAAGAGACACAAGAAAACAGTCATTAAAGGAAAATAAAAACGTGAAATCAATGGGTTTATGTCTCCCAATCAAGGTCAAACTAACATATAAATCAAAAACCCCAAAAAGGTACCATATCTTTCATTCAGAAAGAAGAACACATTGACAGTCAGTAAAAGAAATGCTATGTCTTGGTACTTAGCCTTAAAAGACATCTATTTAGTTGTCTATAGGAATGTCAAATGGTGGAATTGCCAATGTGTTCTACAAATGATTCCCTAAATAGACATGTCACGAAGAGAACACATAAATAGTCATTCTCTTTAAAAATTGAAATTTTAATAATATACAGTCTTACATCTGATAATGGAGTTAAGAAATAGTATTTGGGAAAATAACATGTTTTCATAGTCAGACAGATAAAGTTGGGGTCTAAGTTTCACACACATGTATGCATGTATATGTTGGTATCTATAAATATTTATTTGGTAAAATACATATATGTGATACAACATATATTATAGGGGTAGACACATTTCTGAAGATTCAGAGTTGAAGAAGATATAAAATTGGAGATGGAGCTAGAGATATACCAAACATAAATTTAATTCCTGCTTTTCATCTTATTTTTACTTATACTTTTCACATGCTGTGGTGTTCTACATGGTTGTGAAAACATAATCAAACTTCCAGAACTCTCTGTCCAGTCTTAATTATCTTATCTTGACTTTGAGGTTCCTATGTAATTGTTAGAAACAGCATGTAGCAAGGAGAATTCATGAATAAATCCAGCTCATTCCACTCAGGTGGTGTCCCAGTCACCGGCTCTTGCAGTGATCAGGGCTCTGCACACTGGCAGGGATCAGCAGTAACATGCTTTCAAAAATACTGATTCTTTTGACACCCCAAGTACACCACAGTCAAGCATGTTGCATAGAGAACCTAGTTTTGTTGGCTGTAAGGACAAGTGTCGAATATAAACCCCACTTCCCATCTGCTTTTAACATACTGCAAAGAAAATAAATGTGAGGGAAAGAAGGATCTTGAGGAGAAAACAAATGTGAGAGAAAGAAGGATCTTGAGGAGAAAACAAATGTGAGAGAAAGAAGAATCTTAAAAGAAAACAAAGGATCTTGAGGTGGGTGTTAGAGAGAGCCATGAAAAAACTGTGAGTAACCCAAAACAAATCAATTAGAAATCTCAACTGTGTGATTTCCTATCACTGCTCACACTGATATTTTTAATAGATGTAAGTGAAAACCACTTGACAACAATATGCAATTTTATCTATTTTACTATTAATTCCCAATGATGATAATAATTACGGAGATTATAGCTAACATTAACGAGATGCTGACTGTAAGCCAGTGACTGTTCTCAGCACTTCCATACATTCAAGTTTTCACAATAAGTCTATGAGGTAGAGATTATGTTTATCTCTATTTTATAGTTGAAGGAAGAAAGAATTAAGCCTACCAAAACTGCTGAACTTACAACCAATATACATTCAACTCAGTTTTTTTTTTACTTCATATCTGGAGTCATGGAAAAACACAACTGACACTTACATGTTGAGCTTCAGGCTCTGGAAGATACGGAATAAGAGGAGCTTAATTTTATAAGAACTTAATTGGCTGAAGTTTCAGAAGGATGCCTAATTATAGATGTGGAAATAATAAGGTCTTTTAAAAATCATAGGTCAGAGCTTGCATAACTTGAGTCAACAGGAACATTTAATTACCCATTTATTCTTCAATTATATTTATTAACTGGGACTGAATTAGATTAAAAAAAAAAGCTCTCAGTCCTTCTATGTTTCAGTGGCAATCAGTATTTTCCAAGTGTACAAATCCTACTAAAGAATGTACAGATAGCATCATTCTACTTACCGATAATACACTTTTCTTTTTTTAAAAAAAAATATTTTATTTATTTATTTGAGAGAGAGAGATAGTGAGGGAGAGAGCATGAGCAGGGGGCAGAGGGAGAAGCAGGCTGCCCTAGGAGCAGAGAGCCTGACGCCAGGCTCCATCCCAGGACCCTGGGATCATGACCTGAGCCGAAGGCAGACGCTTAACCGACTGAGCCACCCAGGTACCCCTGATACAGACTTTTCTTATTGAAAATTTGTCCATGACAACAATATCTCAAAGAAAATGTAGGCGAATATATAATCTATTCCAGGACAGACTCATTAAATTAATTATTATGTAAATAGATAGATCATTAGATAATTAGATTGATAGATAATTTCTTTAAGTGAGGGACAGGTGTTATAAATAAGCAACCATTAATCTGATGTTTACCAAAAATTTTAGGACCATGAGAAAATCTGTATAAATAACAACTGGAGAGAAAAACATGATATATTCCATTTGCAGAGGGATCAGACTATATTTGATAAATAGGCTCACATATTCTAACAATTCTTTCCATGGTACAAAAAATAAAACATAATTTTTTTATTATTTTCTTTGTTCAAGTTTTTTTTTTGTTTCTATATTGAACATGCATGCATGTAATTATAGTTGGAAAATAAATTAACCCTTTAAAATGTCTTATATAGGGGTGCTTGGGTGGCTCCATGGGCTAAGCATCCAACTCTTGGTTTCAGCCCAGGTCATAATCTCAAAATCATGAGATTGAGCCCCACCTCCGGTTCCGCTCTCACCGGGGGCTGCTTGAGGTTCTTTCCCTCGCCCTCTGCCCCTCCCCCCACTCATGCTCGTCTCTCCCTCTCTAAAAAAAATAAATAAAATCTTAAAATAAATAAAATGTCTTATCTATAAATATGTATTAAATATATTTTAAATATGAACACATAAATTCACATAAATAATAAAATAAAAATTACAAAATACATAATATGCTACTTATTTTTAGGTTGCCCTAAGATACACAATACAATCTCTTCACACCCCTAAGGGTTTTGTAAGGGCTTGGATAAAAAATGTAATTATTTACCAAGTGCCAGTGGGGGACAAATGGCCCCCACCAAGTGAACATAAGTGAATGCAATGGTGCGCTCACTACCACCACCAGCCCTGACTCTACCTGCAGGGCTAAAATAACCAAACCACAGAAGCACAAACTCAAATAACTGCACTTGGAGAATGGTGGCCGGAAGTTACAGTTTCTGTGAGTTCTAACTAGCGCCAGTTAGTGAAAAAGCAACTGTACAAAGAATCAGCCTGGTCTTTTTAAAGCTTAGAGCTTTTCACCTATAAAAGGAGACCGGTGGGCAAGATGTCGCCTGAGATTTCCTCTGGCTTCAGTGCTGTATAAAAGATCACTTAGGCAGAATCCTGGCAATATTTTCACATCGGTCATAATTATTTGTTTATCTTAACTGAGTTTTTCTTCCTCACTCCGATCATATTATAGTAACATGTTAGGATGGAACTGACTACCAAGATCACCTTGAAAAGCTAATTAAACTTCCTAATGAAATGTCATACACTTCTACAGATACACCATTAATACTTCCAAGTAAATAACCATGTCTTCACAGGTCACAGACTACTTAAATTACTAAGGGAAACATTTCCAAGCAAGGCCCACACTTTAATAATGCACATATTGACACTTAAAATCAAAGCTGCCATGCCTTTTTAACATATCAGTAACCATAAATCCACACACCCATACATTTATTCAAGCCTCCCATAGTTAACTCCTTTTTCCTTTCTCCCTTCTTTCCTGCCCTGAGGAATTTAGCGTGTAGCAGTTCCTCAGAGTGTGGCAGATGAGCTCCACATGGACAGAAACTAGCCAGCAATGTGAGGAAAGCCACAATAGAGAGATACACACCACCTGCGACAGGAACAGATGAGGAAGCCAATCAATTTACATGGGGGTATGAAAAGGCATCAAAGGTGTCTTTCAAAGAAGATTTGACCTGAATGGTATCTGATTGCGGGGATGAAGTATTTGTGACACATGGAACCTACAGACATTGGGTTCTACACGTTCACAAAGCCATGAAATTCGTATTTGGATCAAGTTTACTCAGTTTCCCAAAAGGCTGATCTCAAGTGAGTTCTATCTAATATCTAAATACTTTTACGTAAATATATGTGTATGTATTTATTCATGCATGTGCACTCACGCCTAACATATATGTGTAGCAAAAATGATCATACGTTGGAAGATAAGAGTGATACAAAATTGAGCTTTTGTGCAGATTCTACCTTTCTACAGTGAGGAGCATATAGTGCAACAAGAATTACTTCTACATAGCTCCCAATTCACTACTGTTCTATTCAGGTGGAGGATTCGGACACTCTTTGAATTAACAGGAATTTCATAAAACATAGTGTTTGACCCCATGGCTTTAGAAAAAGAGACTTCTTGTGATAAAACTGACAGAATGGAGATTCTGATTCTTTATTGCCAGACAGTGCACTCAGCTTGCTTTGGAAAGGAAACAGATTATTTACCGTTTTGTGGCACAGTCAATGAGCAACTTCCAAAGGAAAGAAGAGGATGTCCATAAAAAATCTAACTGAACCAACACTACTAAGTAAATACACTGATGCAAATGTATCCTTACAATTTATTATATCGCCATTTTTTCCAAGGAAATCTTCAAAGATTCTTAATTAATAAGTAAGATGTTTTGGTAGATATTTTCAAAATTAATGATGGTTAAAATGATAAGGATTCTAAACTTATGAGATAAATAAAAAGAAAAAAAAGTGTAATCTGAACAAGATAGATTTTCTACCCAATTAAGGGAACTTAACTATCTTAAAAAGCTTGCCTCTGACACTGTTGAAAAAAGAAAGTTCTGTGTCCGCTTCCATAAAGGTTGTGCTGTGCTCCATTCTGTTGAGTCACAATACATTGAACATGAAGTGATTCACTAACAGTTTCACATTCTGTGTCTGGGGGTGCATTTAATGGTCCAACAGAAGGGAAGCCTTAGGAGCTGCACAAATAGCACTGTTTTCAATAAAAATCCCAAATAGTTTAGGAACCAAAATAGGTTTCATTTTCTATCTCCCAGAGTGTTGATCCTGAAAGGAGAAAAATAATCCCCCTTCTTCCCCAAAATAGAGGTATACACTTAAGAGGACTCCGGTCAGGTACTCTTTAGTTACTTATTAAAAACTTACCATGTATCATGTACTGCATTAGAAATTGGGGATAGAGAGAGAACAAATAGGTACTTGCCCCACCCAGCCATAGACAAGTGCAACACAGTGTGGTAACTTTTAAGATATGAGAAATCTAGAGCAGTGCCAGAGCACAGAGAAGGGGGCCTTAATCTAGGTCTGATAAAATCTGTAGGGATGAAGAAAAGTTTTCCACAAAAGTTGAAGGACAAATATACAGTTATGATGACAATATTTTGCCTTATTTGAACAAAAACAAAAGAGAGAGAGAAAAAAAAATCCTCTCAAATAAGATATGAAACACGTTAAGAACAATTTTGGGCCTAAAAGGAGTTTCCAGACTGAACAAGAACTTACCATTTAGTCATACTGAATAAAGGTCACTCAGTGGGGGGGAAAAAAAAAAAAAGATTAAATATCTAAAAGAACAACTACAATTTTCTCTTTTTTATATAGCCATGGACTCAGTTCTGTTCATGTCTGCTGCCCAGAAGATGGTCATGTGTTCCTAACTGCAACAGATGCTGGGAGGCTTGTAAATGGAGCCCCTAGCTAAGTAGGTGTAAATTTCCTGCTAAAACTCACTTGTATTACCAAATGCAAGACTGGGAGAAGGGACATTGGCAGACATATGGCTGTTTCCACCACACTATCTTATTTTAAATTCTACTGGTGACCAAAGGAGGCAGTGAGTGACAGACTATAGGTAAGTAGCATATACACTGCAATAATAAAGAGTACAATAAATAACTTATATATACTACAATAATAAAGAGTACAATACATAACTTATATGTTCTGAAATGTAAAAGATGTCTGAAATGTATGAAATTTTGAGATTGTCTACAAAAACTAGTTTGAGATTCACAGCTTAATAAATAAAACTTCTAAGGAAACTGCCTTTCAGTGACCAATATCCAACTATTACTGCACAAGAAAGGGCTATTTTTTTTTCTTTTTTAAATGGTAAAATAATTCAAAATGCATTACTAGCACAGTCATTTTGATAGGAAACCTTATTCCCGAAACCTGAAAAATATTAAAACCTTACTTGCAAATACATATCAGCTGATAATTGAAAATTCTAAATTCCTTTTTGTTTATCTCTTAAAAATAAAAAAAAAATTTTTAGTTATAGCTAGCAAATTCATGTATCAGGTAAGTTTTAATTACAAGGAAAGTTATAAAATTCTGTTAGTCTTGTTTAGAAAAAAAAAGGGTAAGCGTAATTTCATTGAAAACCCATAATAGCTGTTCTCCATTACGTCAAAGGAGGTAAAATCTCATCTAGAAAATAAGAAATCCATGGGAATATGAGAGGTGCAGCATCCAACATGACAGAAACAGCTTTATGAAGAATACAAAAAGAGGTTTCTTTTCTCACAGCTGCGGCAAGAATA
This sequence comes from Neomonachus schauinslandi, assembly GCF_002201575.2. Classification (NCBI taxonomy): domain Eukaryota; kingdom Metazoa; phylum Chordata; class Mammalia; order Carnivora; family Phocidae; genus Neomonachus; species Neomonachus schauinslandi. The sequence goes on from NC_058413.1 coordinate 33,995,740, forward strand.
GTGAGCTTAGACACTGCATGCCTGCATATGATATGTAGAAAGATTAAAAGAGTTATTTAGGTGGTTAGTTTCACATCTATTTCGAAGTCGATAGTCACCGAGGTGGAAGAATAGTAGGTAGGGTGAGAAAAGCATCTTAAAAGGAGAGGGAGAAAATGGAGTGCCTAGTTCCTTCTCTGCTCTCTTCTAGCTCTATGAAATTAAGCAACTTGAACAGTCTCGAGGATTTAGTTTTCCTTACCTCTTTCTTCCATTTCAGAATGTGTTCTGCTTGACTTCTGGATTGTGCAAAGCGAAATCATGTATATAAAGGGGCTTGCTTGCTTGCTTGCTGCCAAGAAGTGCAATTACACGTGTAAAATGCTAGGCATGGGAGTGGTTGATGAGAGTGGCTGTTTCTTCTCCTCCTCTGGTGAGGTATTTTTATTGTTCAGAAGAGCAAGTACTTACTGAGTATCAACTGTGTGATAGACGCTAAGTTCTTAAATAGTTGTGAGAGTGGTGATAAAAGATGAGGAGGAGGAGGAAGGTCGTTCTGAAGCAGGGTGGTCATACAGCAGGAGACTGAGAGCATACATGCTTTGGAGCAGAGGCTTTAAATCTGGGTCTTATTTCTTAACATTCCAGATGCCTTATTTTCTGTGAGTATAAAATTATTTAAATCCTTATTATAAGAGCCCTTCAGAGCTATGAAGTGAACACATTCCCTGACACTTTTGAGAACTCTTCATCTAAACAACAGAATCCCTTCTACCTACACTGAAGAAATGCAGATGGCCGAGCCTCGGGTCACAAGCCCCGACACGGAATCTCTAAACATCATTCAGAAGTCTCTACACTAGAGAAGCTCTCCAAACGATCATTAGTAGCCAGCCAGCACCTGACCACTGAGCAGCAGTTGAGAACCACTTATTAAGAGACTTTCTATTCAAAGTGTGGCCCATACACTGGCTGTATTGGTATCACTTGGGAACTTGTTAGAAATGCAGAATACAGGCCCTGATCTTAATCAGAATCTGCATTTTTACAAGATCCCTGGCTGTTCTCAGATATCTTGAAGTTTCAGAAGCATAGAGAAAGACACCTAGTTTAAAAAAAAAAAACAAACAAAAAAACTGTTCTGAGTAAGGAAGAGATTATAAGTCAGTGTGAAGTGCTAAATTTAAATAGGGTAAAATACATGGTTTTAGAAGGTTCTTAATGTACAAAAATGTTTCTATGAAATAGCAACTCATTCATAATTTCCTGACACAAGTTTTACGTTATTAACATGCACCATGATATGTTAAGAAATCTATTTTTTTTTTAGAGAAAATGGCAAATGATAATGGAAATGGCAGTTTCTCTTGCCTGGGGCTATAAACATTTTTGGAACACAGGCCTCAGTGAATGATGGACAACATCGCTCCATCTAGTGTTGCTTTCCGCAACCTTCACACATAAGGACCCATTACCATTTTGAGTGTCAACTACGGTAGGTTCAATCAATTCCAACAATGTTAATATTTTTATTTCAGCGCAGAGTACAAAAAGTTCCTCTGTACTAATGATTCACTAAGTCTCACTAAGTTTCCCTGAGGCTGAAATGAAACCTAGGATTTTCACTCTATCGAGGTGAATAAACCATTCACAGAAGTGGTGAGGAGGGGAAAAAAAAAAAAAAAAAAACAGAAGTGGCAAAAGGTGAAGTATTTCAGTTGATGGTTGAAATTACATTTAAAGGAGGTAGAAAGATCTTCAAACTTCAGTTAGGCTTAGTACAAGAATGATGAAAGATTGAATTTGGTAACTTGAATTCCCAGCATAAGCTCTAATTAAGAGCAGCAAGTATTACCTCTCATGTCATGACCGTCTGGTTTCAAATCCCAACTCCACGACTGACTGTGTAACTTTTACCTCTCTGTCCCTTCATTCGTTCATGTAAAAACTATGGATGATGATATTAAAGGGGACTTTAATAAGGTTTTGCTCACATGTTGGTTGTTGTCTTTACTAGTGTTCATCAAAAATAGTTTATTTCTTAAGGGCCTGTGCAGAACCAGTGTCACGTGATGAAGGTTTTCCAGGAGCCCAAGAACCCCAGATCATGACTCACCCAGTTCTATGAACCAGAGATCATTATATTAAACAAAACAAACCGTGAAAACAAACAAACAAACAAGCTAGTTGCTTAGATTGAGTGGGATAACGCATGTAAAGCCCTTAACATGGTCATACGCAGACTGGCCCCCACTGGTCCTATATACAGAGTAAACACTGGGGAAGTGTTAGCTGACATCGTCGTCATTGTCATCATAGGTCCACCCCAGTGCTAGCAAATGTCCTGCTTAATATTTTTTGTACAAACAAGTAAAATGCTTGGTCCCTAGTATCTATTATGTTACTATTATATAATATTATGTGGTTTTGAGAGGTCCTTCCCACATAAGACGAAGACTTGCAACAAGGCTTGGAAATCGTTTTTGATCTTATTTCTGCCCTGCAGCACAATGCCCAGGACCCAACAGGCATGTATAAATTATGGTTTAAGATGAAACAGATGAGTATTTTACCATCATATATAATTGTATTCACGTGGACAAATGGAATTCTTGCCAGAGTTTTAGTTCAGTTTCAAAATTAATTGGGGGCATAGTATCTGCCATCATATAATACACTTAAGTAATTATTGTTAATGATAACCTGCATACTTGCCCCATCCAATCCCTACTGTATTAGCTTCCTGAGGCCACTGTAAGTAATTGCCACAAACTAGGTGGCTTAAACCAAGAGAAATTCATTGTCTAACAATTCTGGAAGCCAAAAGTCACACGTCAACAGACCGACAAGATATGGAAGCAACCAAAAGTCCATCCATAGATAGATGAATGGATAAAGGAAATGTGGTGTATCTACAATAGACTCTTATTCAGCCATAAAAAAGAATGAAATCTTGCCATTTGTAACAACATGGATGGGGCGCCTGGGTGGCTCAGTCGTTAAGCATCTGCCTTTGGCTCAGGTCATGATCCCAGGGTCCTAGGATCGAGCCCCGCATCGGGCTCCCTGTTCCATGGGAAGCCTGCTTCTCTCTCTCCCACTCCCCCTGCTTGTGTTCCCTCTCTCGCTGTGTCTCCCTCTCTGTCAAATAAAGAAATAAAATCTTTAACGAAAAAAAAAAATGGATGAACCTAGAGGGTATTAAGCTAACTGAAATAAGTCAGATAGAGAAAGACAAATACCATAAGATTCACTCATATGTGGAATTTAAGAAACAAAACAAACAAACAAGAGACAAAAACAAACAAACAAAAAAAACAGACTCTTAAATACAGGGAACAAACTAGTAGTTGCCAGAAGGAAGGTGGCGAGGGGTGGAGGGTGGGATGTGTGAAATAGATTAAGGGGATTAAGAGTATACTTGATTGAGCACTGAGAAATGCTATAAGATTGTTGAATTATTGTATTCTATGCCTGAAAGTAATAGGACACTGTAATTATACTTGAATTTAAAAATAAAATAAAAAATAAAAGATACCATCTCCCTCCCCCCCAAAAAAGTCAACAGGCCAAAATGACAGTGTCTAGAGTTGAGCTCCTTCCAGAGGCCCTAGGAGAGAGTGTGTTCCTTGCCTCTTGCAATCCCTCATGGTTACTGGCTTTCGCTGGCTGATGGCTGCATCTTTCCCATCTTCAAGGCCAGCAGAGTCACATCTCTCACTACTTTGTCCTCACACAGCCCCCTCTCTCAGAGAATGAAAATGAACAAGTAAATCAACGAATTATGTAATACAATTTTAAGAAATGTTAGTTGCTATAAAGAAAAAAAGCAAGATGAGGGATCAGAGATTTTTCTATTACTCATGAATTTTAGAACAAGGCTCTAAATTGTCTTAAATTGTAGCCTTATACTTTCGATTTTGGTGTGGTACAAAGAAGTTTGCTATTTTTCCGTTAAAAGAATGATCTATTTTGGACACACTATTACTTTCTAAAATGAAACTATATAATGATGAGCTCAGAAAATAGTCCTTTACCATGCCACTTTTCCCTCAGGGAATAATCCCTTATAAAATTAGTATTTATGTATTCAAATTATTAAGAGAATAAAGAACCTGATCCCACTGTGTTTAGAGTTAAAAAATTCAAGCGAGCTTTTCTGATTTTTTAAAAGTTCTCAGAGGCATAGCTATCCCATGTAGTAATTCTGAAGATAATACTAACACAAAACCTACAAACTCGTGTCATATGCACTTCCATTATGGATTAACTGGGATATTGTGTGTATATTTATAATTTTAAGTCATTGTTATTTAGATTTGTTTCTTCTCCTTGTCAACCATTCCATCTTCTCAAACTTGTTTAAATGGATTCCCCTCACAAATTTCCTCTTCTCACACCTCTAACTAGTTGTAGCTTCTTCGCCCTCCCACATACCAATCTACGTTCTTGAGTAAAGACTACTTAACATGTAAAGTTGTCATGGAAGGGATAAACCCCATTTCAAGTTTGGACATAAAGGCTGGGTAGGCACATAGATGCCAGTAATGATGTTGAATCCATGATGCACAAAGGAGGTGATAATGGAGAGAAGGAGGGGCAGAGAAGAAAATACAACATAATAATGTATCTCTGACTATTAAAAACAAAGCAGTTCTGGGGCGCCTGGGTGGCTCAGTAGGTTAAGCATCTGCCTTCAGCTCAGGTCATGATCCTGGAGTCCCGGGATTGAGTCCCACATCGGGCTCCCTGCTCAGCGGGGAGTCTGCTTCTCCCTCTGACCCTCCCCTCTCTCATGCTCCCTCTCTCTCTCTCATTCTCTCTCTCTCTCTCAAATAAATAATAATCTTTAAAAAACAAAAACAAAAACAAAAAAACACAAAGCAGTTCTACCATTTCCTTCCAGGCACAGAGACAGAGATGATCACTTACCTGGTGTTATAGGACTAAAGTTTCCCTAGTGCCATTGTTATTGAAAATTTGAATGTAGCAAGTAAACATAAAATGAGAAGAGTGAAGATATTTAATATGTTTGGAATGAGGGTGGAATTATTTGCAAGGGAGCATTGCTAACAAAAATATGGTGATGCAAATACATTGTGCATGACTTGGGACCTGAAACGATTAAAATTACTTACAGGCTCTGATCTCAGGGACAGTAAGGAAATGAGTGAGGATGACAGGGAGTGACAGATGTATTCAGTGGATTTCTGGATACATTTTATGAATCTAATATCTACTCACTCTTTTGCAATGAACTTTTCTGTCCTGTGGGAAATCCATCTGTTTTCAATAGGGCTAATCCCATTTAACAAAAGGGCAGAAATGTGACTCATTCACAGCCAAATAAAGCACCCCTTCCCCTGGCCATGGTGAGTGTCCCAGGCATGTGAATAAATCAGAATCTTCTCTGGGATTATTTTGCTTGTCCAGTCTGAAAGGATGGTCTCATTTGGCTATTGTTTCTAAACAGGTAGGATGTTAATCAGACGGTTCTTTGTCTTCTTGTCTGCCATATGGAGAGAGACATTTTGAGAGATGGAATGAGACTGTCTAAAAATTAGAGAGGTAGAGTAATGTCCTACCTTAGTGTTTTTATTTAAGATACATACGGAGTTTTTGTTTGTTTAGAACCATTCCGTAAGCAAATATTTATTTGTATATAGCACTGCTTACTGATGAACTAATTTTACCTCAGAATCCAGTGACAGCAATTACAATGACAATGATAGTTCCCATTTGTTAAGAGCTAAGTATGTGCTAAGTGTCTTACATGCCTTGTTTTTCCATTTATTAAATTAATATTCTGAGGTACATAAAAAACATAATGTTTATAAAATACATGAAATTAAGAAAGCAAACTCTTCTCCTTTACTTGAAGCATGGCGGAGAACACTAGCTGTCCCCTTGTCAGAAAACAGAAACGGGGACCCTGTTGCCTCCAAGAGCACAAGTAACACAATTTCAACGGAGAGTCATTTCTAAAATTGTATGCAATTTTAGATGTAAGCATATAGCCAACATTCTGATGCAGTAAGTTAGAACTTGGCAGAATTAATTAACTGCAACAGTAAATAAAGTAAAATTTAAGGTCGATTGTAATCTCCCATAAAGCAGCAGTTCTGGCTTACTTCTGAAGTGCTGAGTATGAATCATGTGTCCTTGCAAAGTAGAAAGATCACTGATGTAGATGTATCTGACAGGGGAGATTTTCAGATTTCCTTTTCTGTGTATTATGCTTTGGCTCTATCAGATTGGCTGCCCCAATGCCTTCTCGTAACACAGACCTACAGTGTTAATCTGGATGCTAAAAACACATACATGCTTTGCAAGTAAGCTGGCCTGAGATTGGATTCAGCTACAATCATCAAAATTAACTGCTTTCCTTACACCAATAAATATCTAATAATCTTTCTTTTTAAAAATATTTATTTATTTGTTTGTTTGTTTGTTTGTTTGAGAGAGCGAGATCGTGAACGTGCAGGGGGAGGGGCAGAGGGAGAGCATCTTAAGCACAGTCCGTGTTGAGACCCCAGCCCAACATGGGACTCAATCTCATGACCCTGAGATCATGAGCTGAACTGAAATCAAGAGTCCGATGCTTAACAAACTGAGTTACCCAGGCACCCCTAATCTTTCACCTACAAGGGAATGTTTGCAATATCAAGCTTTTTTTTATGTTTGCTTTCTTGGTTGTGAATAGCCACAAATTTGAACCCTTTTTTTTTTCAAGTCACCTCTTCAATAAAGCATTCCCTGTCCACCACACCTGCCCTCATCTGCCCTCTTACAGTATTTTATTGTAAAATTCTTTTTTTTAAAGATTTTATTTATTTATTTGAAAGAGAGAGAGAGAACAAGTGGGGAGGAGGGACAGAGGGAGAAGCGGGCTCCCTGTTCAGCGGAGCTTGATCCCAGGACCCTGGAATCATGACCTGAGCCAAAGGCAGCCAGCCACTTAACCAACTGAGGTACCCAGCCACCCCTTATTGTAAAATTCTTATTTTAAGCTGTTTACTATGATTATTTGTGTGATTTTCATAATTATTTTATTTTTTTTAAAGATTTTATTTATTTATTTGAAAGAGAGAAAATGAGAGAGAGAGAGAGAGAGCACATGAGAGGGGGGAGGGTCAGAGGGAGAAGCAGGCTCCCCGCCGAGCAGGGAGCCCGGTGCGGGACTCAATCCTGGGACTCCAGGACCATGACCTGAGCCAAAGGCAGTTGCTCAACCAACTGAGCCACCCACGCGCCCATAATTATTAATGTGTCATATATTATGTGGAAAAATGTTATTATTAAATTCTGTTCTTTTTTTACAAAGATCTTATTTATTTATTTTGAGAGAGAGAGAGAAACCATGAGCTAGGGGGAGGGGCATTAAGCGTCTGTCTTCGGCTCAGGTCATGATCCCAGGGTCCTGGGATCGAGTCTCGCATCGGGCTCCCTGCTCTGCGGGAAGCCTGCTTCTCCCTCTCCCACTCCCCCTGCTTGTGTTCCCTCTCTCGCTGTGTCTCTCTCTGTCAAATAAGTAAATAAAATCTTAAAAAAAAAAAAGAAAAGAAAATCTGTTAATACACAGGCTACCAAATTTTGGAAAACTGTTTCTACAATGTGAATGTTATCCATAGCATTAAACCAAGGAAACAAATTAGAAATAAAACAAACAAATCCCCTCCATTTTTAAAGTTCATTATAGCTCCAAAGCAGACATGACTTAGTCTTTGCTAATCAGACATGACCTCTATAATATTTATGTAGATACAGAAATTAGTTACATGAGAAAACAGGATAGATGTTATCCACTGTCAGATGCACAAGGGATAGGGCTGTATGATATCAGAGTCTGCAGGGATGGGGACAAATCCGGCAGCTTCCTGGTCTTGGCAGAGGTAGCCTTGCCTTAAGACGAACAGCTCCGGGGTGTACTGTGGTTATTCCTAAAGCTCAGCCTACAAGCCATGTATTCAGTTCTCCTAACAACTTTGTATATAAATCCTTTTCTTCTTATCAGAGAATTCTTTTTGTCACAGCTGAGAACAGCAACTGGCGCACTGCATCTCAAACACATGTTCTATTCCTCATATCCCTGGATATGTCAGTGGCTATTTGGAATTACTTGAAAATCTACAGATTGGTCAGTGGCTTGACCTGTGACAAGAATTTTATGCCAGTCACTTATAACAAGAGCAATAAAACCAAACATAAAAAGAGATTCATCAGTTATTAGTAGAAGCTAGAGGAGTCACATTAGAAATTTAGAGTCAGGTTAAGCCATGCAATAAATAGATGAGCAAAAGAATTGAGAGACTAAAAAGAAAAAAAATGGAGCTAACGGTGAGAGGGAAAGCCTGCCACTGAGACATATTAGCTTTGACAAAATTCTGATCTCCAACACTGGGCAGAGTGAGGCCCACTTTTATAGTTCTTCATTTTGCTATTATTATTATTATTATTATTAATAGTGTGATTATTTATTTTATCCTTACCTTGAACCATCTTGAATGAGTCTCAGGAAAATAATCAATCATAAGAATCTATCTTAAAACAAACCACCATAAAAAATAGTGGTGAGGGGATGGGCATCTTTCACCCTACTTCCCTCCCTCCTTTTTTTTTTCACTCTCTCCCATCCCTTTTATCTCCATTTACTAATTACAGACTATGTTTTAATACCAATCTAAATCAAGTATTACCAACTATATATATTCCTTTAAAAAGTCCTGGACATTATCAAAATCACACATTTCATTGAGGAGGTTCAACTAATCAAAGATGCTCGTCACAATGTCTAATTTGTCTAATATTTCAATAACTACATACTATCCTACTCATTCCTTGAGCCTTTTTTATATCTAGGACCATTATAGATAAAGTTATTTTATACTAGGGAGTAAAATGAATAATTTAAAGAAAACTGTAAAGAAGAGTGGAGAGAGGGTGTTTAGAAAGTACAAAGTCAAAGAGACTTTAAGCTTTGGAGTCCGTGAGATTGGTTATATCACATGATAATGAAGTTATCATATATATGGAAGTGAGAAAAAGGAGGCTGAGTTTTTTTTGTTTCTTTGTTTTATTTTTTGGTGCAAATTTTTATATTTGTTCTAACCATATAATAATAACCAAATGTAAAATAAGTAATTGAATGAATGAAAATAGATTGTATGAGGTATCAAAACCAGATAATCAAAAAACTGCCAACAAACAAAAATCCAAGACCAGATGCTTCATAGATGAATTCCACCAATTTTTTTTTTTTTGAAAAGAGTTAACACCTATTCTTCTTAAGCTATTCCAAAAAACAGAAGAGGAAGGAAAACTTCAGAATTCATTCTACAAGGCCAACATTACTCTGATACCAAAATCAGACAAAGACACTACAAAAAACAAAGCTACAAGCCAGTATCTCTGATGAACACAGATGCAAAAATCCTCAACAAAATATTAGCAAACGGGGACACCTGGGTGCCTCAGTTGGTTAAAGCATCTGCCTCCAGCTCAGGTCATGATCCCAGGGTCCTGGGATCGAGCCCCGCACTGGGCTCCTTGTTCAATGGGGAGCCTGCTTCTCCCTCTGCCTGGCACTCCCCCTGCTTGTGTTCCCTCTCTCTGACAATAATAAATAAATAAATAATAAATAAATAAAATCTTAAAAAACATATTAGCAAACACAATTCAAAAATATATTAAAAAGATCATTCACCACAATAAAGTGGAATTTATTCCAGGAATGCAAAAGTCGTTCAATACTCACAATCAGTCAATGTGATATGTCACATTAACAAGAGGAAGGATAAAAACTATATGATCATCTCAATAGATAGAGAAAAAGCATTTGACAAAGTACAATATCCATTCATGATAAAAATCCTCAACAAAGCAGGCTCATCAGGAAAATAACTCAACATAATAAAGGCCGTAATGAAAAACCCACATCTAATATTTTACTCAAAGGTGAAAAACTGAGAGCTCTTCCTCTAAGATCAAGAATAAGACAATGATGTCCACTCTCACCACTTTTATTCAACATAGTACCTGAAGTCCTAACTACAACAATCAGACAGGAAAAAGAAATAAAAAGACACCCACACTGGTAAGGAAAAAGCTAAACTCTCACTATTTGCAGAATAACATGATACTATATGTAGAAAACCCTAAAGACTCCACTGAAAAATTCCTAGGACTGTTAAGTGAATTCAGTAAGGTCACAGGATATATAATCAAAGTACAGACGTCTGTTGTTTTTCCATATACTAATAAGGAAGCAGAAGAAAGAAATTAAGAAAACAATCCCATTTACAATTGCACCAAAAAGAATAAAATATCTAGGATTAATTTAACCAGGAGGTGAAAGACCTATAGTCAGTAAACTATAAGTCATTGATAAAAGAAATTGAAAATGATACAAATGAGTGGAAAGACTTACATGCTCATGGATTGCAAAAATTAGTATTGTTAAAATGCCCATCATACCCAAAGCAATCTACAGATTTAAGGCAATCCCTATCAATATAGTTTTTTCACAAAACTAGGACAAATAACCTAAAATATGTATGGAACCACAAAAAAACTTGCATAGTCAAAACAATCTTGAGAGAGAAGAACGAAGCTGGAAGTATTATACTCCCGGATTTCAAGATATACGACAAAGCTATACTAAACAAAACAATACGGTACCAGCACAAAAATAGGCACATAAATCAGTGGAACAGAATAAAGGGCCCAGAAATAAACCGATGTCTGTATGGTTAATCAATCCACAACAATGGAGTCAAGAACATAGAATGGGGAAAAGACAGTCTTTTCAATAAACAGTGTTGGGAAAACCGGATGGCTACATGCAAAAGAATAAAACTGGACCACTTTCTTACACCATACACAAACATAAATTAAAAAATAGAAAAAACATAGGCAGTAATCTCTTAGACATCACCCCTAGTAACATGTTTATGGGTATGTCTCCTCCGGCAAGGAAACAAAACCAAAAATAAACTACTGGGACTACATCAAAATAAGAAGCTTCTACACAGCAAGGGAAACTATCAAGAAAACAAAAAGGAAACCTACTGAATGGGAGAAGATTTTTGCAAATGATATATCTAATGAGAGAATAATATGCAAAATACCCCCAAAATTATACAACTCAACACCAAAAAAACAAACCATTTGATTAAAAAAATTGGCAGAGAACCTAAATACACATGGATACATAAAAAGATGCTCAACATCACTAATCATCAGAAAAATGCAAATCAAAACTGCAATGAGATACCACCTCATACCTGTCAGAATGGCTGGTATCAAAAAGATAAATAACAAGTGTTGGTGAGGATGTGGAGAAAAGGGAAAATACAGGCACTTTTGGTGGGAATGTAAACTGCTATAACCACTGAAGAAAACAGTATGGAAGTTCCAAAACTAGAACTACCATATGACCCAATAATTACACTATGGAGTATTTACCCAAAGAAAATGAAAACACTAATTTGAAAAGATATATGCATCCCTATGTTTATTACAGCATTATGTACAATAGCCAAGATACGGAAGCACCAATAGATGAATGGATAAAGATGTCAGTTACATATACAATAGAATATTACTCAGCCATGAAAAAGAATGAGACCTTACCATTTGTGACAACATGGATGGACCTAGAGCATATTATGCTAAGTGAAATAAGTCAGAGAAATCAAATACCATATGATTTTCCATTTATGGAGAATCTAAAAACAAACAAACAAATGAACAAACAAACAAAATCAAACAAACTCTTAAATACAGAGAACAAACTGGTGGTTGCCAGAGGGGAGGTGGGTGGGGGAAAGGATGAAGTACCTGGAAGGGAGTAAGAGGTACAAACTTACAGTTATAAAATAAATTAAGTCATGGAGATGAAAAGTACAGCATAGGGAATGTAGTCAATAATATCGTAGTAACATTGTGTGGTGACAGATGATGACCAGTTTCACAGTGAGCACTGAGTAATGCACAGAATTGTAGAATCACTGCATCACACACCTGAAACTAATTTAACATTGCATGTCAATTATACTTCTATAATGAAAATAAATAATTTAAGGTAGCCATACTAGCCTTCCTACAAATCAAAACAAAACAAAACAAAACAAAACAAAAACAGAGACAGAATAGGAAATTACTAGAAAGTTGGTGATGTATCTACTACAAAATCAAGTTTTACATTGTGAGAAATCTAACACTGTGCAGAATCATACACTAAAAACACAGGATGTATGGGAAGACCACTTACCATGAAACTTTGTAATCATAGCATCAAGAACATAATAATGATATCAATAAAAACATAGCCATAATATGATATTTTACATTTTTTATCCCAAATACTCAATCACTTGCAGCCTTACAGTTAAGATTTAGTATTTCTTCCTCTGAGATGAAGATCCTAAAGGGAATTGCTTCCAATAAATACATTATCATCAAAATTAAAACCTAAGGCATACTTTTCACTAATCTCTTCTTTTAATGCAGGGAAAAGTCTTAACAGACTCCTCTATACGCACAGCTATATATTGGTGCATTGAAAAGCATTTTTTTAAAATGTTCTGAAGGCACCTAACTGCCACTACCAGCACTAAAGGGAGGTTCTTCTGTATATTTTCTTATTCCCTTGGATTCATAAAAGAGTTCTCTAAAATGTAATAAGGCTTTCCCCCGATTGCATCAAACCTTAACATGTTAGGAAAAAATTACATATAGACCAAAACAATTTTAAAAACTTTACTGGCATCATTCCATCATTTATTAATTCTTACTATGATGATTCTGTACCAAGAAATACACTGTGGGGGAAGAGATTTGACTTGAATGTTCCATGGAAGAAAATATAAGCAGAAAAGCAGAGGGCAATAACTTGAAACTTTCTGCCCAACACTGCATTTGCTTTTTAAAAAGTCCAAGTATTTTTTTCCCTCCAAGGGATATCTTAAATCGTAAAAACTAAATCCCTAGGTGCTAATTTAAAGATGCCTTTTAATAGTTACCTTCACATAACGGAAAAAAATGCTGATTCTTCAATAATTCTTTAATAAATTTTCAAAAGTCCCTTATTCTACTGAAACTTCCCTAATACCCTCACTCAGAAGTTTTCAGGGGACTTTAAGCTTCTTTCAGAAATATCTTTATACCTGTATTCTCTCTCTCACCTCCTTATATTTTGTTTAATTGATTTACCTGTTTGGTTTTTCTCTTGCTCTTCAATTAAAAATCTTCCAGGCAGTGTCCATATAATTTTACTGTACAGAGTATGTGTCAATTATTTTGTTTAGTCTATAAACATAATGATCATTTGTCAAAATGATAAACCTAAATTTCAAGGAATTAATAGAAAGGAGTCAAATTAAAAAAAAATTCAATTGATATATGTTCACCATTAGTTTTTTTTTTTTAAGATTTTATTTATTTATTTGACAGAGAGATAGCATAAGTAGGGAGAGAGGCAGGCAGAGGGAGAGCGAGAAGCAAGCTTTTCACTGAGCAGGGAGCCCGATGGGGGGCTCGAACCCAGGACCCTGGGATCATGACCTGAGCCGAAGGCAGCCACTTAACCAACTGAGCCACCCAGGCGCCCCCACCATTAGGTTTTGCTGAAGTCAAAAACTGTCTCTAGTTATGAGTTTTCATCTTGCAGATTTTCAATACAATGAAAGTGAGTAGTAAATTTCATTACAAAGCTTACTTACATTTAGCAGATATTACTTCTGTAAGGTTGTATTTGTTTTAGAATTACTCTAGCCTATACACTTAGAAAATGAATATTATCCTATAAAAGTATCCCCCAGAAACGAAATATTTTGTTAGTCTTTATATGTATTTGTTATGAATAATTTATACTTTGATTTTGAAAGTGCTTCCTTCTTAAAGTCTAGATTTAAAAAAATTATCTAAGATTAAAAGTTAACCGATGATGCTTAGCGGTATAAATTAACCTATAATCCTTTCATTATTATACAACTGTGCTCATGTTGTTTGGTATTTGAGTTTGTGCATGCACCGGCAAATGTTCTTTATTTTCTATTTTATTTTATTTTATTTTTTAAGATTTTATTTATTTATTTGACAGAGAGAGACACAGTGAGAGAGGGAACACAAGCAGGGGGAGTGGGGGAGGGAGAAGCAGGCTTCCCGCTGAGCAGGGAGCCCGATGTGGGACTCGATCCCAGGACCCTGGGATCATGACCTGAGCTGAAGGCAGATGCTTAACGACTGAACCACCCAGGTGGCCTCTTTATTTCCTATTTTAATACTGATTTTAATGTTTGAAATATTCACCTTGTCTGAAATGATCCCTGGAAGTGTTTGACTAGAGTAATCTGACCCTCTCACTGAGCTCCAGTGAACAAGATATTATTATCCAGGACACCCAGTATTCTAGTAGCTCTGGTCTGCTGATATTTTCCACTATAAACAGGAAATCAAGAAGATTCACGCCTCAGGGAAACTATCATCAAGTCCACTCATCTTAAATTCTTAAGTCTCTTAAGAACACTCAGAACAGTTAGTTGATTTTGGTTCAGCTCATGATGATCAGTCATGAGATTAAGCCCCTTGTTGGGCTCCTAGGCATGGAGCCTGCTTAAAATTCTCTCTTTCCTCTACCCATCCCCCCCCACTTTCTCCCACTCTAAAAAGAAAAACCAACCAAACAAACAAAAAACACCACTCAGAAGAAAAACACATTAGACAGGAATTAAAATACAAGAGAATCATCAGAAAGTCATTTAAAATCGGTCTTGCTTTCCTTTCTTCTGTGCATTCTTTGCACATGCACATCTGATAAACCATTTTAATGTCATAATCAGAGTCCTGATGATGAATGCTTAATACCAAAACATTTGTAAAGCCTATTTTTTAAACTTGATATCAAGGTGGCAACCATTTAGGAATAACGTGCATAATGAGGCTCATCTATTGTTTAAGTGTCTCAGAAAATAAAAGGAAGGTATGGACAAACAAAAGAATGAGAGAAGGAAAAAGAAACAAGGAAAGTCTAAAGTGATTGATTTGGGATTCAAAATAAATCATAATTAGTGAGATTGATCAAGGAAAATGTATCATTAATTAGTCATGGTTTAAGAGTCCTAATTAACTAACTGCATTCAGGAAAAAAGGTGGAAATAGAAATGTGATGGAGGAATTGTAGAAAATAAAGTAGTCATATAACAAGACAAAGAAAATACATATTTTATAGGGTTCTCAGAATTTAAAGGCTATAATGAAAGCTGTTCCAGCTTACTTCTGTTCAACTCTACATTACTTTAAGATGATCCCAAATAAATTTTTCATTCTAGATTGGCTCTTCCTATCATGAAGTCAATTTCTAGATAGCCTTCTTCTTCAGCTCCTGTAATGTCATTGGGTGGACAGATGAATTTATGAAATGAAAATTAATTTTTAATATTAGCCCAAGCAAAGTATAATTTGAGGAGAAAATGAACTAGAGAGGTATGAACTAATAACATTAACATATATATAAAAGTAGGGATTACCTACTCTTCGAAATTCTCAACAGTGCAATTCCTTTCCTTAGTACGTAACTAAAGGCCAAATTGGCATGTAATCAATACTCCAAAAGTTGTGGCAAATCCGTATGTGGGTTTGTGTCTATGCTTTGATTTATATAAAATTTGCCTGAAATATATCTTACCTCATTCTGGAGATCTCGAATCATTTTGCTCTTTCTTTCCATGTCAGTCTTTAAAAAATTAATCTGAAAATGAATGGAATATTATATAAGCACATTTTAAATTCATTCCTATGGCTTTTATAAATTTATTGTCATGATTTTGAAGCATAATACAATGATTATCTCTTTATCAACAAATATTGAAAAAGAACAAAGGATTGAAATTTTCATTAACCAAACTTTCATGCCCAATTCATACATAGACCTACTGATTATAAAAAAGGCTTTTCTCATGGAGTAAAAGATTCATTTTTTTAAATTGAGAAACCATGCGTATTATAACTGATTCTCTTACCTATGTAAACCTCAATTTAAAAAGTGTGGTTTTTTAAAAAAAACAAAACAAAACAAACAACAACAACAACAAAAAGCTAGATTCTAGGGTTGGGCCTAGAAATCTCCATTCATAAAACATTCTGCAGGTAATTTTGACCTATAGCAGGTTGGAAAGCAATTGCATAGTGATATTCCTGGTCTCTAAAGCACAGAATGTTATAATACCGTACCAAAGAAATCATGATGTTTCCTTCTGAATTTGATATTGCTGGAATCTGTAACCTTAGGTCAGTTGTTCAAACTGTATTTGCATAAACACAGCACCTCTGCTGCCTGAGTATATCTGCTTGAGTATTTTGAAAAAAAAAAAAAATCAGTATAGCACAGTTGTTAAAATCTGAGACTTTATAGTCAGTGAGAGTTCACGCTGATAAAAAGTGACTTTATGATAGTGGATAAAATATTTAATGTCTCCAATTTTTAATTTTCTGGTAGTCACATTTCTTAAAAAAGTAAAAGGAAACAGATAAAATTAATTTTATTAATGTTTTATTTAATTCAATAAACTCAAAATATTATTATTTTGACATGTAATGGATTAATGATATAATTGACATTATTTTTGACAATATATCATTAAAATCCACTGTATGTTTTACACTAATAGCATATCTCAATTTGGACTAGCCATTTTATAATGCTCAATAGCCTTATGTAGCTAGGGTGTGTATATATATATTAGACAACAGTCTTAGAGGATCCCTGGAATGATACAAAAGAGACTGGTAATGTGGGTTATCTCTGGGGATAAACTGAATCAGTGGAAATCAAGTTTAGGAGTAAAATGAATTTTCACCATATATACAGATCTAAAAAAAAAAATAGCTCTGAAACATTTCAAACATAAACAAAAGACCAAGAAGTAATATGTAAAACGCCTCTGGGCCCAAACCTAAGAATAAACAAATATAAATATTTTATCCAGCTTTCTTCAGACCTTGTAAAAAAATAGTTACACCTACTATTAAAGCCCCACCTAATTTTTCTTCCTTCACTCTCCAGAAATTGATGTGTCTTAGTCTTGTGCATGTTTTTGTACGTTTTGCTTTCCTTGTAACAAATGTTAATGCCCCCTCTTTTCTGGATTGTATAGGGGTCCTTAAACCATTCCTTCAAATGGTAACAGAGATCTAAACCAATTCTGGATGGTCAAACTCCATATAAAACAAGCAGAAGCCTGAAAACTACCACGACCATTGTTTTGGTCATAATAATTTTCAAGTTAAATTTTAACTATGAAGATAACGACAGCAACCTGAAAACATAAATCACACTCTGTCCCATTGAGAAGATAGTTCGATTTGGTTGATAATGCAAAGGACTGGAGGACGTGGTGCCGTTCAAAATTAGATATGTATGCAGCACAATTAGGGTATGCCCCAATAAACAGCTTTTGCACCCATTTCTACTGCTGTGTACTGACTGCCTCAGCCTATAGATAACCAATCTTGTGGCTGGACCAGTCTTTGCGGTTCGTAGTATGATTGCAAGACACCCTCAGCAATATCATCAGGAAACTTTGGAAAAAAAAAAAAAAAGGTTTATTACTTATAAGTCCTGGATATTACATGTCACACCTGGGGCCACACAGTGAGGCCATGGGTAGAAAGAGCCAGGGAGAGTGAAGGCCTGAGGTTCTGCTTTTATTGGGGTGGAGGGTAGGGGCCTAGGGTTTCCTGGGATCACTTTTTACTGGTGAATTTAAAAGACAAATTTGTAACATTTCAAAATTTCTAAAGTGCCTATGTAGATGTAGTATAAGCTCCGGCAGCTGGCTTTTCCTTTTTGTGATCCAAGTGCTGACGTAAGCTTTGATTGTGAAGGCATCCACTTTAAGAGGGCTACCCGAAATACACACAGGGCCAGCCACAAGACTAGCTGAAGACCCACGCCAGGTCCTCCCTGTCCCAGGCTTCAAGCTCCAAAATACCTCAGGTTCCTTTGTTTTGGAGATCTTGGTTGATTTCAGTAATTGACCATTTGGGCTGCTTGTTTTTTCTCTTATGTTTTAAATTTCCATTCTTACGTTTCATTTATTTTTTTTTCATTCATTCAATGAAAGTTTATTATTTTTTTTATTATGTTATGTTAATCACCATACATTACATCATTAGTTTTTGATGTAGTGTTCCATGATTCGTTGTTTGCGTATAACACCCAGTGCTCCATGCAGAACATGCCCTCTTTAATACCCATCACTAGGCTAAACCATCCTCCCACCCCCCCTCCCCTCTAGAACCCTCAGTTTGATCTTGAAGTCATGAACTACTTAAAGCCACCTTGCTTATATTAATAACCTATTCTTTCATGGACCACTACTTTTCCCAAATCATCACATTTTGATACTATTCAGTATATATTATACATAATTAACAAATTTTTAAAATGATTATTTTATTTTGACATCCAAACGCATTACAAGGGGTTTTCTCACACATTACTTTAAAACAACCTTTAAAAGTAGCTAGAGCAGGTTTTTCTGTTTTGTTTTGTTTTTTTTTTAAGTAAACTCTACATTCAACATGGGGCTCAAACTGCTGACTGTGAGATCGAGTCACCTGCTCTACCAACTGAGCCAGCCAGGCGTCCCAACAACTAACTTTAAGTAAAAGCTGGGGCACCTAGCTGGCTCAGTCAGTAGAGTCAGCAACTCTTGATCTTGGGGTCGGGAGTTTGAGCCCCACTTTGGACACAGAGTTTACTTAAAAATAAAAATAATAGAAATAATAAATAAAAAAATAAAGAGTATAATGAAAATATATTGCAATGTTAAGAATACAATTACTTAAATGTGAAACAAGGACAGAAAATCTTGAGAATGCAGTGTTCAAATATTCAAGAGCTAAAATATATTCAGAATATTCAAAAAGTATTAGCATTTTGAAACCATTAGTCTAGAATCCCAACAAACGGTTTCAACATCCCTGGCAAAATAAGCATTCCTGGTAGATAGTTAGGAATTTCATTCTCAGAAACAGAAAATACCATTTATTTACTCTGAACAAAGAATGTAAGAACATAGCAATTCTTTACTCTTAATGAGAGTCAAAGCTAGAAGCTAATTTTTGCCTTTAGACTAATTATGTCTCACTTAGGGCAAGTTAAGCCATAAAAATTAACAAGAGTAGTGAAATGCATCCAATGAACATTAATATCTTTAATAACTCTGGTTACAGAGAATGTGAGCTCATTCTTCCTTGCTGTCTGTTAGGAGTTTTCAGGAGGAACACAGGTTTGAAAGATATGCTATTCCATTATCTGCTTAGGGATAATAACAAATATTCACATGTTCATAAAAAGTTATTTTCCCACAGAATTAGTCATGACAGCTTTACTGCTTCTTCAATTTAATTTTTCTCGTTTATCTTTTATATTTTTGTGATTTAAGTTTATCCTTTAAGTTTCATAACATTTTACTATAAACTTACCAAATGATGTATTTGCAACATTTTTGCATAAAATACACAATCTGTTATTTTTATGGAAAAAGGCATAGTAAATAGTTATGTAATCAAGGGTAGCACACAAGATTATCAGCTCTTAAATCTATCATGTTTGCAGAATTAAATCCAGTTTATCCCCTCTCTTCGAGAGTGAACAATTACAATTATCTTTATCTCTCCTTACCCAACCTTCAATTACACCAATAGTCTAACAGAGAAAATAATAATTATTTACCAAAAAAAAAGTGTTTAAAAATACAAATTAGTTTAATTCTTAGTTAACTTAGAATTTTCAAATGGGGAGAACAAGCATAAAGCATTCTGTTTGAGTCTACCAAAATTTGGAAAAGGTAATCCCAGTACTAATGAAATCTCTCTTCTAGATCCCACCAGATGCACATTAAAAAAAATAACCATTGTTTGTTTTTTTTTTTATGTTATGTTAGTCACCATACAGTACATCATTAGTTTTTGAGGTAGTGTTCCATGATTCATTGTTTGCCTATAACACCCATTGCTCCAAGCAATACGTGCCCTCTTTAATACCCATCACCGGGCTAACCCATCCCCCCACGGCCCTCCCCTCTACAACCTTCAGTTTGTTTCTCAGAGTCCATAGTCTCTCATGGTTCATCTCCTCCTCTGATTTCCCCCCCTTCATTTTTCCCTTCCTTCTCCCAATGTCCTCCATTGTTTTAATAATTATTTCTCAATCCCGTATTTGTGGAGGTTGCTTTCATCTCTTTCTAGACTCTGATGTAAAACATATTAGTCATTCAACTGCAAAAACTGAACAGTTACTCCTGGTGACATGCTTTTCAAAAACAAACTAACCAACCCAGAACCCTTAACCCCAGCCACCCCTTTGTATTGGCGTGTTCTCATAGGCCAAGCCACTATACATCTGCCCTAACCACCCCAGGGGTCAGGTACCCCCCAGTCAACTAGGGGCAATCCTTATGCCCCAGAGCCTGCTGAGATCATTCATATTAACTCCTCCTAAGCCTGCTTCACCTGCCTCACACATTCTTTCCCGCAGAAACCACAATAAATGCTCTTGCCCACAGTTTCTCACCTCCCTCTGCCTCATGACCTACCCGAGTACTTCCTTGGATAGTCACCTGTCACAAGGCATGCCACCCCCTTGAGAAACGTGAGAAATAAACTAAATTCTCAATGGTGGTCCATTTCCTGATCTGTTTGACCAACTGTACCTTAAATTTTCCATTAATATATTTTAAAATAGACTCAGGTCCTAGAAACAAGATAAAAGGTATACCCCATAAACGGTATATAAGATGGTTCTGGAGAATAAAGTAGAAATCTAGTGAGAAAATCTGGAGAGAGGTTTGAATCTCAAGCCTTGGGGTGTGTCAGAATCACCTGGGGAGTTGATTAAACAGTCAGTGTATGGCCCCACCACTGAGAGATTCCTGTTCAGTAGATGAGGGATAGGGATACAGTAAAGAAAATGCAGTCACCGAGATCATAAAAATACTGGGTCAGCATTCATTCCAAGAAAAGATTTTTGTTGTATTTGATTATTAGGGGTCTTCTAATTCCCAACCCTCATTTATTGATGAAAACAGAGGTCAAGAGTGGGACAAAAGTGCTGGTGTCAGCCCCAAACCAATGGATCCTGAATTATGGCATATAATGACCTTGCCTGTTTACTCAGCTCCACAGGTGATTCTGACACACCCCAAGGCTTGAGAATCAAACTTCTCTCCAGGTTTTCTCACTAGATTTCTACTTTTTTCTCCAGAACCATCTTATATACCATTTATGGGGAGTGGACCTTTTTATCTTGTCTCTAGGACCTGAGGCTATTTTAAAAATAATTTCCCAGCCCCAAAGCAAACACAAAAAAATTAACATACTTACAGTAGCTTGTTGTTTTTCTGCTTTCTCAGTTGTCTCTTTAAGTTGATTTTGCAGGACCTCCTGGAGAGACTTCATTTGTTCTCTAAGAGAAAACAGAGAGCAAAAGAGAGACATAATCTGTTATTTCCTATGTACGTTATGAAAGGAGGCTTTGCTGTTGACATACATTTAGGAAACAACTAGAATTGTATGTAGGGACACAGTTAAGCATGCAGGATGTATCTGAAGATTCTAGTAATAAAGTTTTCTCTCCCATGCAAGTACTAAAAGCAAGCCATATTTAAAGGAAATTGCCTTGCTATTGTGTCCTGTACAAATCCCACTGTGTGAATCATCTGTGAGCTGCATAATGTGTTAAATCCAATCAATGTAATAACTAGAGTTGAAAAGCTAATTTTAGTGACAGCATGCCAGGGTGTGAACATGCTGGTTAGAGAAAAAGTTGCCACAGACTTGCTGATAGGATAAAATTACAACTCCCCTTGGATGCTCCTAATTGATTAATTCTAAGGCAGTATACTTTAGACATCCTTTATAAGGCCTGAGACTTTTTTTATAAAAACGAAGAGAAAAGAGACTTATTTTGACCTTGAGGGCTGCCTTATTTATTGTGTCTAATAAAAGAAACACACGTCTGCATGCATATACACATTATGTCTCAAGCTCACTAATACATGTGGACCTTGTCTCACTTGTTAAAAAATGTAAGCATTATCCATAATTTTGCATTCCTCTCAAGGGTCTAAGATTGACTCATTTATGACAAATCAT
Source organism: Neomonachus schauinslandi (assembly GCF_002201575.2). NCBI lineage: Eukaryota > Metazoa > Chordata > Mammalia > Carnivora > Phocidae > Neomonachus > Neomonachus schauinslandi. The sequence goes on from NC_058413.1 coordinate 34,017,877, forward strand.
ACTATCTTTGTGTGCCTCCATTTTATCACCTAAGCTACCACTTCCAAACGTTTTGATACCAGATGAGGATTAGTATGTACGTGTGTGTTTGTTTTATTCTGGCTACAGGAATAAACTTTTATTTTTTTTTTAAAGATTTTATTTATTAATTTGACAGAGAGAGACATAGTGAGAGAGGGAACACAAGCAGGGGGAGTGGGAGAGGGAGAAGCAGGCTTCCTGCTGAGCAGGGAGCCCGATGCGGGGCTCGATCCCAGGACCCTGGGACCATGACCTGAGCCGAAGACAGACGCTCAATGACTGAGCCACCCAGGCGCCCCAGGAATAAACTCCTCTGAAGCAACAACAGCCAAACAGAAACCTTTCCTAGTCTTACTGGCAGAACTCAAAACTAATTTAAAATTCCCAATCTAGTGCCAAAAGACTACCTCTGCAACCTTTGTCTGTAACCACACTACAGAGACTAGGAATAGGAGTGTACCCTTTTAGGCCCATTTTCTTCATCTATAAAATGGGTACACTAATAGAGCTATCTGATAGGTTTGTAGTGAGGTTTAGATGACATAATGTAGGCAAAATGGCTTAGCACAATGCTTGGAAAATAATCACTTAATAAGTATGAGATCTCTGTCACAACCACCAGGACCACTCTAGGTCCTAAGTTCATTCTTTGACCACCACATCCCACACAGCTGCAAGCTGTTCTTTCGTCCATTGGGATTGAATGATGCTCCCAGATTTCTTACTCTAGAAACTCTTAGGTCCGAGTCTCAATTTCAGGATATTAGTGAGAGCCTGTATGATTGTTAAAATCAATTTGAACTTTGTCTGTCAAGGCAAACTATAATTGGAACAAGTTATAAAATAATTACAGTCACTGTGGTGATGGTTTATGTTTGCCTACGTGAAGCTCGTGACATGCTTTTGCTTAGAGCGGACTTAAGACTCAGCTTCCATTCCTTCCTCAAATAGGTATCACTTACCAGGATTGTTTCACATGTGGACACTTAAATTTAGACTTCTATCATTCTTTCTGCTATTTTCCACAAAGAGCATTTGTGGCATAATATAATGTAATAGTAATGTCTACATATGTTGTGGGCTTACAATGCATCAGACACTCTTAGAAGGTTCACACGATGACATAATACTACAGAGAGAAAACCGAATACTACAGAGAGAAAGGTGGTGAAATTGTGTTCTAGAGCCTATGTGTTCAAACTCTATAGAGTCATTACACTACCTTTATGGAGAGAGAGAGAAAAAGGAGGGGAAGAAAGAAGGGAGGGAAGGATGGAAGGATCTACACGCTATCCCTACCACTCAGATCTTCCACAAGCACTGAATGAAAACACAAACTATTGTATTTCTAACTAAAAAATTATAGTAAGATTTTATAATGATTATCATTTTATGATTATTTATGAAGTTTAAAATTATAATTTTATTAAATGATACAGATTTTTAAAATAAACTATGAAATACTATATATTTTATAAAAATAAAAATGAGTGTGTGTGTATGTGTGTGTGTGTATCAAAAATTCCCACATCCTGACATCTATAGGCAATGTAGGGAACACAACAAAAATAAACTGTTAAGGTTGTTAACAAACACTGGAGAAGGGAGAGGATGCTGCACATTTTCATGTCAAGGAAAGCTATCAGAATGGTAAATATGATCTTTTGAACCTTCTGAACGTCTCTATATCCTCTTTTGCCTTCCAGGCTTATTGCTACACATTCTCACTGCTCTCCTGCTTTAGGTGCCCCCAGTCTCTGCCTCACAGTCTTGCTAAGTTATACTCCTATGAACTTGCTCATGGGCCCCCTCCACCAACAGTCTTGCTAAGTTATACTCCTATGAGAGAGGACTCCTGACTCGCTCATGGGCCCCCTCCACCAACAGGGATTTACCCCAACTACTGCTACTACTCTAGGGTCCTATTTGGGATACTGAGCTGAGTCTTCAATTCTAAAGAACTGGTGGGCCCCACTGACACCTATGATAGGCTGCTCAGTGTTGAGCACATTTCTGCACAGAATTTCGTTACAAGGGATTTGAAAGGGCAGCTGCTTCATACATCTTCATATCAAATTATAAATATAAAAAACACACTCACCCAAATCACACTACAGGAAGGCATTTTTTTCAAGTGGTTACCAACTTGTATTGTAAAAACATCTAAGATGGACCACTTGCCATTATCCCGCATATTCTTTTTGTTTTCAGAGAACATGATATTTTACAATCCTTTGGTACACAGAGTCTAAAACTGCCTTCTAGGAATCTCCACCCACCAACCACCATAGGGAATAAAATGTCTTACCACTTTTTTCTAAGTTTTCAGACACTTTAGGTTACCCTCCTATCCCCCAAGTCTCCATTTTGTGGGTACACACTCTTACTCCTCATATGGTATGGTTTAGATCTGGTCCTCTGCTATGAATATTATGTAGGCTGTCAAAATATTTCTGAAAATGTAACACTCAAGAGTCAACACAACATTTTGTGCTTGCTCGCTCTCTCCCACCCACGTGTGCACACAAAAATATGCACACACATTCCTTTCTCAGTCTCAACAGAAAGGCATTCTTTGCTCTCTCTGCATGGTTGTATATGGCCACCCCATAACCTCTGAGTTGACTTACTTACAGTCTGGTTCCAGCTACACAGGGAGACTGATTACATGTCTCTTGGTTACAATTCCAAGAGGGAAATTCTAATTGATTTGGTTTTGTCTTGGTGATCACCTCTGAGCCTATTAACTGTTGAGTGATGTTGGAGTCAAATAAAATAAGCATGACTTCTTGAGACCACTCCTGCAGGTAAGTGTCAGATGGCAAGCATCCCAGAGGACGAGGGGTTATTAAGAGCGGGATGTACAGCCGAATGGCATCTACAACACAGTGCACTGTTTCAGACTCAGATAATACTTCTTAATTTGCAATTAGTCAATATTTTTTTTTAAAGATTTATTTATTTATCTGAGAGAGCTAGAATGAGAGAGAGAGAGAGTACATGAGAGGGGAGAGGGTTAGAGGGAGAAGCAGGCTCCTCGCTGAGCAGGGAGCCCGATGCGGGACTCGATCCCGGGACTCCAGGATCATGACCTGAGCTGAAGGCAGTTGCCTAACCAGCTGAGCCACCCAGGTGCCCCAGTCAATATTTTTTTATATTTCAAAATAACATTCTTTTTCTTTTATGGCTTATTAGTATCTCTTCTTTTCAAAATGAGATACACAGCCTGCTTCACCTTCAGGTAACCATGATTTTTATATAACTCTTTCTAAGTGATCAACAAAAATTAATATATCAAATGTCATATCCTTTTGAGAAATTACCTATTATTAGAATTTACTGAATTTTCTATTTTGACTTTGTGTGCATTATACAAGTTACATTTTTTAAACAAATTTTCAAATTCTGGAGGTGCCTGGGTGGCTCAGTTGCTAAGCGTCTGCCTTTGGCTCAGTTCATGATCCCAGGGGCCTGGGATCGAGCCCCGCATTGGGCTCCCTGCTCAGCGGGGAGCCTGCTTCTTCCTCTCCCACTCCCCCTGCTTGTGTTCCCTCTCTCGTTGTCTCTCTCTCTGTCATTTAAATAAATAAAATATTAAAAAAAATAAAAAATAGGGGTGCCTGGGTGGCTCAGTCATTAAGCATCTGCCTTCGGCTCAGGTCATGATCTCAGGGTCTTGGGATGGAGCCCCACGTTGGGCTCCCTGCTCAGCAGAGAGCCTGCTTCTCTCTCTCCCTCTGCCTGCCGCTCTGCCTACTTGTACTCTCTATCTCTCTGTCAAATAAATTAAAAAATCTTAAAAAAAAATAAAAAATAAACAAGTTTTCAAATTCTGGATAAAACATTAAAATCATGATATCAAAATATCTGCTCCATTCCGTCCTTTCATTGAAAGACTTGGCCCAACATCTGGTAGTTTGTATACCATACCAAATCTGTAGATGATAATCTGAAATTCTTAATAATCCTAACCATGTTTTTTTTTTTTTTTTTTTTTCTGGTCTCTCTGGATATTTTGTGTGTCATGTAGAAACAGCTAAACAGATTTTAGGATGGTATCAGCAAACTAAACGAATAGGTTTTTCCTTATCCACATCATGCACAAGCCTGTCTCCTCATCTGCGTCTCCACAGCAGTGAAGACAGACTTGATTCCTCTTTCACTCCATGGTTCTCACTGCTGAGATCACCCTGTCCTGTCCTCCAAGCCAGCTTTCCTCAACCTTTCCCTCCACACTGAACAGTGTTTGCAGAGTAATCCTCCTAAAATACTTAATTTATGTCATGCTCTTACAGAACTACCTAAAATGGGTTCTCTACTGCTAGTGGCTGAAGTCCATTCTGGACCAAGATTTAGAAGTTTTTCTCTCTGGTTCTGGTCATACACGTATACAGCTTCATTTGCTGATCGGTCCTAACTCACTCCGTCTTCCTTGGTCACGGCAGCCCGCTCAGTGGAGCTGTGCATCCGTCGTGCAGAAGACACTTCCATTCTGATTTTATTATCCTCTCCTGCCATGGAATGCTCTACAAAAAGTCATCATTTTCAGTGTCTCTTGGTTCATTTTGACTAGTTATTTCATTCGAAATGCGGTTTATAATTCTCCGACACTAATTCAATGAACCAGGGATACTTGTGTAACATTGAGCATAGATGCTTTATTTCAAACCAATAAAATCACTTAAAATGATCTATTTTGGGGAAGATGCTTGGACAATATTTTATGCAAGCTCTTTAATACTGAACTTTGAAGAGAATTTCATGTTCAAGAAATAATAATTTCATTTAAATAATAAAAAGAGTCAATACAGGACACTCAGTTTTATATTCCTAATGTGTCATCAGCTTGATCCAAACACACATCAATGATAGGTTTCTGGGTCAAAAGGCGAGGACAGTGGAGAAGATACGAGGCAGCAAGAAGGGACTACATAGCATAGTGTGCTTAAGCTTTTTAACAGCTTAATGCTTTGTGATCAGTGAACTAACATGAACGGGTGGGGCTACTGGGTAAGACACCACAGAGCAAATTCCACTTACACAACTCTCATCAACTCATTTAAGCCCTCTAAACAACTTCCTATCTATTAAATAGTGATAATCATATCTACTTTAAAAGGTAATTGTGAGGGTCAAGTGGGAAAATAGATATAAAGCATCTGACAGAGCCTCTAATAAGTGTATAAAAAATGCTAGCTTGTTTCTACCTTAAAACAGCTTTTTTTTCCCTTTGAGAGGCAATTTCAAATCATATAGCTTTTTATACTGCATAGAAATCTATCGCACAATACACTGTCTTCAAAAAAACACAATCCAACACTAATAAGATTACACTAATTCTACTCGTATTGTTGGTAACATTACCCCATTCGTCACCACCCCCACCATTACCACCATGATCAAGTTTTGATACTATTACACATGGCCCACTGAGATTAGTGTTATTGCATCTGTCTATTGATGGGCAGACTTCTCAGGGTCTATCTTCCTAGGATAATAGGGGAAAATACTACAGATCCATAAACATTCTGTGATCTGCAGACAAAGCAGCATAGCATCACGATCACTATGCACAATTTCCAGCCCCACCATAGATTTACTGTATACAAACCTGCATTTCAACAAGATTCTGATGCCTTCAAGTGTAAGTCAGAAGATAAGTGAATTAATGCATTTAGAATGACCTGATTTTTGTGAAATTTCTGAATGGAGTTTGACACTCTGGGGAAAAAAAGAACCGAGAAAATGAAAAGAAAGCGCAGTCTTACCTTTGTCTCTGACCTATTTCCAGAAGCTTCTCAACATCAGTTTTGGAAGATTTCTCATCATTTTTCAAAGACTGATAAGAAAAGTGGGAAAAGAAAATCTTATTCAAGTGATAAATTGAGGCTCACTTTACTTTTGTCTCTATGGCACAGCCGTGACTGCTCTTAGGCCCTGAAACAAGAATGTGCAAATGAGGCCACAGTGATCCTCATGGCTCTAAGGACGCACACAGGGATTTACGACACCAAGCGCAGGTGCTACCCAGGGGTGAAAGGGAATAAGCCGAGTCTCAGCCTTTAGAGGTTTGATGGAGGGGAAAATGCTCTCCAATATCTAGGTGTCTTTACAAGTCAGTATAAAACACATCTTCCGCTCTCCAGCTGAAGTTTCACTGTGTTCTCTGCAGGCATGTCAAACAGCTCTGGCATAGTTTCTACAAATTCAAACGGACATAAAAGACCTCTCCGAATCAGCTAAGTAATAACATAATTCAAGATCAAAGCAGCCCAAAAGCATGTACCTGTTTGGTCTTGTCTATTTATTATTAATGAGTAATGCAGCAGAATACACAGAAAAACTAGGGCTATGTAAAATTGTAACTGCTCTGACAAGATAGGGTGTTAAGGGGAAAAAAAAATAAAGTACCACCTCAGTCATTAGTGTTTATTTACTCTGGCAAATTCAACATCCACAGACCGTGACTTCAAGCAGAAAAGCCCACTGAGCTATTCTCATTACAGAATCTGTCCCATTAAGTCTTCCCTAAGAACTTTTTTTTTTTTTTTAAGATTTTATTTATTTATTTGACAGAGAGAGACATAGCGAGAGAGGGAACACAAGCAGGGGGAGGGGGAGAGGGAGAAGCAGACTCCCCACCGAGCAGGGAGCCTGATGTGGGACTTGATCCCGGGACTCCAGGATCATGACCTGAACCGAAGGCAGTCGCTTAACCGACTGAGCCACCCAGGCGCCCTCCCTAAGAACTTTCTTATTTATACTCAATAAACCATTTACCAGGGTAACCTATTAGAAGCTGAAACTGAGGAGCAGTGATACTGTTTGCGGGAAGAGCAGTGGTGGCAGGCAGAAAATTGACAATCTTAGGAATGGCAAATACTTTGTTTACTTAATATCTATTTAACAAATATCTATCATGAATTATGCAAAGTCCTGTACAGAGGCATAGTGTCTGCCTTCACAAATTTTATAGTCTAATGCGAAAATCAGGCAATTTTCATATAGCAAAATCAGCAGTCTGATTGGGATGTGATGGGCTGCACAAGAGAAACTTCTTTCTGGGCACCTGGGTGGCTCAGTTAGTTGGTTAAGCATCTGCCTTCGGCGAAGGTCATGATCCCAGGGTCCTGGGATCAAGCCCCACATCTACAGCCTGGAGCAGGTCACAAAATCTGCCCTTTGACTTCCTTAGGTGAAAAACAGGGATGAGATTTTTGAAGTGTCTACTTTAGACAGTTACTGGAAAACTCAGAGGACAAAACAGATGTGGAAAAACACTTGATGAAAAGTGCAATATAATAAGCTTACTCATTTATTGACCATATCCTATATTCTGGGCATTCTGAAGGAAACCAGGATCAAGCAGATGACTGTTTTCAAGGAATTTAAAATAAAAAAAACAAACAAATGGAAAAGAACATGAGATGCAGAAACGGAAAGGGTAGATACAGACAGGAGTCAGCAAGGTATATCTCAGTAGAAGAGCCAAAGTGTCCTTATTATTTACCCAGGAATGTCCAGGGAATTGAGGTATACTTGGAAATTATTCTTGGTTCCTTTAAGGATGCTAAAGGTTGAGACACCTACTAATTAATCAACATAATGCTTCTTGGCTGACCTGCGTTACCATCCGTTACCATCCCATCCAGGGGCTATGGTTACAGAGAAGACGATAACAAGACTTTCAAAGCTCCTGTCGTCATGAAGTCCCACTGGGGGAAAATGTAGAATGGGCTATGTTTTATTCACTATGAGTTTAAAACCTAGAATCGGTATTTATTAGATGAATGACTGGGCACTTCCTTGGCCTATTTGAGTCTTGTTTCCTCATTTTATGAGTAAAATTTTGTGAAGAGGTTGCTAAGAGGATTTAATGAGATCAAAAATGAAAAATACCTTGCACACTGGCTGACAGGAAATGGAAAAAGAAAGGCATTTTAAAAATTGCAACTACATTCAGTAGTACGATTGTTACCCTTTTAAGAAACATGATTCTGTGAAATTATACATTGTTATCAAGCAATTTTCCAGATTGTGATTGGGTGTCTTAACTTAGGCTACCTGTATAGAGATGAGTGTCCTGGTCACACATGGGCATCTCACCATGTGCATGAAACAGTTTCAAAGTGCCAAGTGTTCCATCCCCCTGAGAAGGTGCAAGTGTACAGAACATTCTTTGCAGCCTCAGCTGGCGAATTTCCACTTAATGATAAGGTGCAACTCTGGGATCAGCTTCCTCCAAAAATTCACTTAGTCCCCCTTTCATCCGAGTTAGGGCTTCCCTAACGTTCTGTATACTCTTCCACCGTAGCACTGTCCTTAGCCTGCTACCTGCCTCTGTGTTCTAATGGGGTATGGGGTGGTTTTTCTGCTCTTATTTTTATGTTCGAGTTGTAACGTAACTTCTAGAACAAGAGCTGGGGCACTGGGCTCCTATAGCTGCTCTGCCACCGAACTCTGTGCCCTCTACAGTTTCTTAACCTTTCTCTAAGTCTTGTTTTCTCACCGACAAGATGAAACTACTAATAACCATAGCACAGTTTTCACGTAAAAAATAAAGATTGTACAAAGAATACCTAACGCAAGACCTTGACCATGTTCAGTAAGCTGTCGTGGCTATGGATACCATCATCATCATCATCATCAATCATCTTCAAGGAACAGAAAGCTAAGGACAACACTGACTCCACATGGTTCAGAAACATAGTTTTGTGCAGTAACTAATACACAGGCTCTGTATTTAAACTCTGGCTTCCCTTGTGATATTCAAAAATAACTTATCTTTTCTAAGCATAATCCCTCATGTATAACAAGAAAAAAACCACATTAATAGTATCTTTCTCACAGATAATGAAAATTAAAATTATGTCCTCAAAAAAATTCAGTGTTCAATCAAATACCAAAATATCCGATATTTCAGAAAATTTTTCTTATCAGATATAGATCTTGTCTTTGGCTTTTGATGGAGATTTCACTAAGTATTAATACATTTTCATAGATGACTCTTGCCTTTCTAAGACATTTTCTCATTTTAGTAATGAGGATTATTAAAGAATCTGGAGAATTTTCCTTTGTGGAATTTAAGATTCTCTTCTAGAGATCATTCCTATATTCATTCAATTCTTGGTCATAATTAGTTTTCATCATTTTATAATATAAAAAACACAGGGGTCAAATCGATCTTAGAAGCTATGAGAGACTGATGGCCTTGCCAAGCACATAATTTTCTCCTTTCTAAATTTGCAAACCACAGATTCCCAGACTGCATTTCAAATGACATTTCTTTTCAAAGCTCATATGATAATAAATAAATCCTCTGGTCAAACCCAGAAACATATTCAAAACTGGTAAAAAATGCAGGAGTCTTTAATGTTAATCCACCGAGACAAACCGAGTGACTCCTCAGCCTTTGCTGCCAGGAAAATTAGTTTTCATCTCACCTGAAAGTTGACTTTAATTCCACCAAGTTCTCTTGATGTCTTTGTCAGCTGATGGAGGATGTTGCTTCGTTCCCTAAAGACTTCTTTCAGCTGCTTTTCTAGCTCTTCATAGTCCTGTCTAACACAGAAAAAAATCGCATGAGAGCCCCTCAAAAGCTTCCACTGGGCTTCAGCCTCTTTAAATACTATCACAGGCCCTTGCATTTCAAGCAAAATCTAGATTAACTGAAACCTTAATTACCAGGATGTTTTGTTTTTCCTCTTTCACCTAAAAGGAGAAAACTGAAAACCAGTCTTATAACAAAGGTTTTATTTTTTTAATTGAGGGCTCTCTAGGCTACAGAGAATTTCCAGAACTATACTATCTTTGATAGGCTTAAGATAGTTTATCAGGTACCTCTTGGAAAACAGATATTTTCCATGACATCACCATTCTTTTTCCTAAGGTCTTTGACACTTTATAGCAGAAGATATGATTTGAACCAAAGTATTTCAAATACATAGGTTCTGACACTGGGGAGACATACTTGGGGGTACAGCCAGGGCAGAACATAGGGGTCTTGCTTCATCTCTGGTAGGTAGGGAAGGAAGTCCATAGAAAAGACAGCCCTTCCCAAACATGTCTAAGAATTTCTATTGCTACTAAAGAGGTGATGGAAGAAACAAAATATCTATAAAATCAGTAAATAAATACAGTGATTTGAGTAAAATTTGAACAGACTTAACAATTTTCATGAAGGAAAGACTTATTTAACGCCATATCATCTATGTGTATTTTTTTCTTACTTTTCTCATATGGTCTTTGTAAGACCGTATTGTAATTCTCATTTTGTAGACATAAAAGAATTGAGCTCAGAAGGATCAAGTTACTACCCTAAGATCCTATTCAAGTAATGTATGAGCAAATAGGATGTGTTTGTGTATATTTATGTATGTTATGGCAAGTGTGCAAGTGTGTGTGTGTGTGTGTGTGTGTGTGTAGGGAAAATGTAGACAAGGAAAATGATGATTGTCAGGGCAACTGATAGGGGGAGGTTAAAATGATCAACTGGAGTACATAGGAGAGTTGCTCCATGTATGGAAGACTTCCTGGAAAAAGTAATATAATATATAAGGTACTCTTGGAAAGAGAATTAGAAATTAGCTATATGAAAGGGGAAGGCACGTGTAAATACTAATAAAAATGAGCTCACTGAATTTTTCAAAAGTGACTATATATCAGAAGATTGGAGTCCTAATGGGAGGGGGTGGTCAGGATTTACTGCTAAAACGAGGGTATGGACAGCATGAGCAAACAGATGCAACACACTTAAGTGACAGGGGAGTTTTGACAATTGTTTGGAAAATAGGTGTAAGTAACTAAACAGGGAGTAATATGGTTGGATTTATATTTTGTGAAGATTTCCCTGGCTAAAAACTGGAGAGTGAACTAGAGGGTGGGGGGCGGTGGGGCGGTGGGGCGGTGGGGGGTGGATTTGGAGAAAGGGAGGCTGGTAAGGAACTTACCACGGCAATAGTCAGGGAAAAGGTTGTGGTGGCCTAAATTAGATTAGAAACTGCAGGGACAGGGAAGCTTGGACTGATTTCAGCAAAACATGCAAAACTGAATCAATAATACATAACATTCTTTCAAATGTCTTTCGTCTGTTATGGGGAAAGAGTGTCAGGGTGCTGGTTATTAATGTTGCCATGTTTCTGGATGAGGCAACTGTTGGACACAGCCCTTTACTGAGAGAGAAGTCATGGGAAGAACAGTTTTTTATCACTAAGTTAGGTTGACAAGTTCAATTTTAAACTTGTAAGAAAATGGCTCAAACTTTAAGTTTTTTTTAATCTATAAAATGCAATATTTAATACATAAGGAGCAACTTGGGGCGCCTGGGTGGCTCAGTTGGTTAAGCGTCTGCCTTCGGCTCAGGGCATGTTCCCGGAGTCCTGGGATGGAGCCCCATGTTGGGCTCCCTGCTCAGTGGGGAGTCTGCTTCTCGTTCTAACTCTGCCCCTGCTCCTGCTCGCTCTCTCTCTCAAATAAATAAAATTAAAAAAAAAAAATAAAGGAGCAACTTATTTAGAGTTTTGAACCCATAGTATGTAATTAATTTGTAAAATATTTTAAAAATTCTGTTACTGAGAAATTTGATGAATTTTCAGCCTTTACTACAGAATTATAAAGGAACTGGGTCTACCAATGACCATAGTGATGATTACTAAATGCATGCCATCTACAATAGGTTTCTAATACAATTCTTTGCTTCCCCCCACCCCGCCCCATTTCTTAACTGTTGTTTTCTAGCACTGTTTATATTCTTGTTTGAAGGAAACTGGAATGCTCCCCTGTTAAGAACCTCAGTATTTCTCCCTGGCCCGGAGATTTTCACTGATGAATAGCGTGCCCCACCATTTCCTCTCGGTCTCACTAGCAAAGTCAAATAATGAGTGGCAAGGCCCATGGTCATCTATTTTTAATTATTCAGCTTTAGTTTCTATCCCAGTTTGTTTCACCTGAATGTTTGTGACAGTAAACACACCTCCACAATTATCTCAAGTGACCAGAATAAATAACAATGTTAGATAACTCATGCACTGACGATGTGTTATATGCAAGATGGTGTTATATATATTTATTCATTTAATCTGCAGAACAACTCTGTCAGATAAGCACTGGTCTTAATCCCATATTACAGTTGAAGAAATTGAGCTACAGGGATGGTAACTTCCCAGAACAGATTTCTGTTAAGGATGTGGTAGATCAGTCAGCCTTCAGAGTCCAGTGTCTTGGCCAGTACTCTGGAAGAAGACAGTGACTTGACTAGGAGTTTGTAACAGTTAAATGTTCACTGTGCCATTGCAGAAAGTATTATCTATGACTTCTTCTTGCACCAATATATATGTGTTTTGGTAGTGAAATTTTTTTGCCATTTATTATTTTCCATTAAGTAAAATTGTATTATTATTTACAATCATCTTTTAATCCTATCACCATATTTGGCCTTCAAATAAATTCATTAGGAAAGGAGAACCATTATATGTAAAAAAAAAAAAAAAAAAAAAGAAGAAAAAGAAGAAGATGATAGCAGGAAAGGAAAAATGAAGGGGGGGAATCGGAGGGGGAGACAAACCATGAGAGACGATGGACTCTGAGAAACAAACAGAGTTCTAGAGGGGAGGGGGTGGGGGGATGGGTTAGCCTGGTGATGGGTATTAAAGAGGGCACATATTGAATGGAGCACTGGGTGTTATATGCTAATAATGAATCATGGAACACTACATCAAAAACTAATGATGTAATGTATGGTGATTAACATAACATAATAAAATAAAAAAAATTAAAAAAAGGAAAGGAGAACGAGTTTAAATCCCTCCTTTGTTCTGGTAAGTACACCGAGAGCCACAAAAAGGATATAATTTATCAGGGAAATATAGTCAAAAGTGTTAATTAACAGCACCACTCTAGATTCAACCATTCAAGTTTCTAATAAAAGGGGAAACCAGGTTACTCTGTTAAAGTAACATTAATAGAAGCACTGGTTAGCATTTTACCACATTCTCTTGCATTTGCGAACGGGTGCATATTTAACCCCAATTCATGTTATTTTTCCCCATAACATACATACATATATATATTAATATGTATATGATCCTCCGATGGTTGTATTCTGCAACTGCCTTGTACGTCTCAGAGCTCTTTCCATGTCTACACATATTAAAATCCATGGGCTTATACTTTAATATATTTTACCGTTGGACACTGAGGGTGTTTTCAGTTTTTCTTTCTCTCTTAAAAGTAATGAAATCCACATATGTGGGTACAAATATATTTTCCTGAAAATTTCTGTGACATGTATCCCTAGAAATGGAAATATTTTGCTCTAGAACATGTTAATTTTTATAGGTACTAGTAAATTGCCTTCCTTTGACATATTTGAGTCTATATTTCTATTATCAGTATAGTATTCTGCTATTCTCAATACATGCACCTGAACTGGAAATTGTCTTCCTCCTTTACGTCATTATGTTAGTGGCATGAGGGAAAAATGATACCTTCTTTAAGACACAATTTTCAATCACTTTATTGGGAAGACTGATTGTGTTTTCCTGACTTTCACTAGTACTTGCATTTCTGCCCTTAGGAATTATCTGTGTATGCCTTCTACCCATTCGTATTTTGGGTCCGTTATTGTACTGGCTTGCTGGGGCTGCTATCACAGAATGAGTGGCTCAAGCAACAGAAATTTGTTGTCTCACAATTCTAGAGGCTAGAAACTCAGAATCAAGCTGTTGGTAGAGTTGATTCCTTATGAGGCCTGTGAGGGAAAATTCTGTCCCACGCCTCTCTCTTGTGGCTTGCGGATCTTATCTTTTCCCTATGTGTCTTTACATCGTCTTCTATGGGTGACTCTGTGACTAATCTTCCCTTCTTTTTCTAAAGATTTTATTTATGTATTTGACAGAGAGAGAGAGAGGGGGGAGCCCGATGTGGGACTCGATCCCAGGACCCCGGGATGATGACCTGAGCCAAAGGCAGACGCTTAACGACTGAGCCACCCAGGCACCCCTAATCTTCCCTTTTCATAAGGATTCCACTCATATTAGTTTAGAGCCCACTCTAGAAACCTATTTTAACATGGTAGCTTCTATAAACACCCATCCTCAGATGATGTTACACCTAAGGTACATCTAAGGTAAGGCGGGGGAGGACGTCAACATATGAATTTTGGGGGATACAACTCAACCCATACAGTTATTTCATCTATTGATTTACAGAAGCTCCTGTCCAATAAGGTTTTTAACTGTCATTATGGTGAAAATATTTTCCAAGTCTGTTACAGGTTTTTACATTTACTAACTCCTCAATTTCTTTTGAATATGGAGATAAATCTTTTCCTTTATGGTGTCTGTATTGCTCTTGCACAAATAGACCTTCTCCATCCCAATACTGTTCTTTAAAAGTGGCTGTGAAGATATATTAGTTAATTGTTGCTAAACTACAAAATTAATTTTGGAATATATTATATTTATGTTTTTCATATGAAAAGATGGGAATATAATTTAGATAAGCATAGCCAATTGTCTTAGCACAGTTGTGACAATCCTTTCCCCCTGACTTTGAAATGACATTTTCTGATGTACCAAATTCCTTTTTACTGTATGTTTTGAAACCTCTATTCTGATGTATTGATGAATTTGTTGCAACACTATACCATGGTTTAACTATTAAGGCTGTGTGCTACAATTTGTTATTTCCTATATTTTTCCCCTATTATTTTTATTTATAGTTTTATTGATAAATTTTCTGTATCTGGTATTCTCAGTGAATTTTATCATCAGTTTGTCAATTTCATAAAAAACGTCTATAGGGAATTTAACTGAAACTGCATTCATATTATAGTTATATTTAAGGAAATACATAACAAAAGGGTACCTTTCAATCCCAAAGATAGATGGTCTCATATATTATTCTAGGACTTTTATATGATTCAGCAATGCTTTAAAGGTACTTCAATGAGTTTTTGCTCATTTCATGTTAGGTTTATGCTGTTACTGTGGGTGGATTTTTCTATTCCACTGCCTACATGAATGTTGCTAGTTTCTTTTAAAACTACTGAGTTGATCTTGATTCCAGACATCTTACTAAACAAACGTAGTACTTGTTACAGTTACATAGTTGATTTGTTTGGCCTTTTCAAGTGGACAGCAGTATTTTCTTTCAATAATACCAACCATCTTTCATTCTCATAACTTTTATTTTTTTCTCTTTGTTAATTATACTGGCTAAGACCTTCGAAACAATGCCAAGTGGAGCAAATGATAGTAGACCAGCTAATTTGTTTGTGGCTTTAGGATAGCTATATTATGTTTCATCAGTGAGTAAATATATGTGAATACTTGCCGTAATTTTCAGGTGATACCATTGTTCTCAGGTCATTTTTTTAAAATAAAAATTTTGTTGAGTTGTAGCACTTATGCAGAAAAGAAATACACAATCCCCAGGGCACATTTCATGAACTCTCACAAAGTGAACATGTAAGAAATTTTAAAAATGAACCATGCACCCTAGATGATATTCTTTGACTTCACCCATTTATTACATTCACTCTCTTCCCCAAATATAACCAGTATTTTTATTTCTATTACTTCATAATCACTTGCCTATGTCTGAAATTTATGCAAATGCTGAATGTCTTTTAGTTGATTTGTTTTATACAACATGGAGTTTGTGAAACTCTTCCATATTATGTGGAGAAATAGTTTGTTAGTTTTTACCACTACTTAGCATAGTAATGAGTAATTATATTGCAATGTATCTATTCTAATGCCAACAGACACCTTTTTTCCCAGTTTTTGACTATTATGAATGCTATGAATTTTTCATATGCCTTGTATTTAACATACAAATACATGTATGCCAAGTACATAACTAAGAAAGGAATTGCTTCATTATAGAGCATACATTTTCAGCTTCAGTAAATACTGCCAGAGAATTTTCCAAATCAGCTGTATCATAGGAGAGGTGAAGAATTTCAATTGCCTCAAATTCTTAATATACTATGGTATTGTCGGTATTTATAAATTTTCAGTCACCCTACTGGTTGTACAATAGCATTTCATTTTAGCTATAATGTATATTTTACTGGTGACTCAAAGTGACCACTTTATAAAAAATAATATTTAAATATGATTTTTTTTTAATTTTATTTATTTGAGAGAGAGAGAGTGAGAGAGCACACAAGCAGGGAGAGGCGCAGAGGGAAAGGGAGAAGCAGACTCCCCACTGAGCAGGAAACCCAACCCGGGGCTCAATCCCAGGACCCTGGGATCATGACCTGAACCAAAGACAGATGCTTAACTGACTGAGCCACCCAGGCACCCTAAATACTGTTTTTTATAAAATGCCTGCTCATGCCTTTTGCCTTTTCTCCATTGGTTTGCCCATTGTTTATTATTCATTTGTGGGTTGTATTTATATATTCCATACATGAGCCCTTTGGTGGTTAAATGTATAGAAAACATAATTACATCTTCTGCTGTAAGAATTTTCAATCACTTAATAGTGTCTTTTGATGAACAGACATTGGTAATATAGACCAAATTATTAATCTTTTATATTCAGAGTTGTTCAATGGAGTTGTACCACCTAAATTTGTAAATGTTTGAAATATATTTTTATCTGATTATATTTAAAATTATAAACATTTAAAATTATATATTGCTAGCGTATTAAAACATGGATTTTTGTATATGATTTTGCATTCAGCAAATAATCAACTATAAAAATTATTTGTGGAATATTTTGTATTTTCTTACATGTATAATCATATTGTCTGCAAAAATATAGTTTCTGTTTTTTCAATCCTTAGGTCTTTTATTTAAATTCCTTATCTTACTTTGCTATCAAGGACCAAGGACTTTTCTACAATATTCAATAAAATTTGTGATAAATACATTCTTTGTTTATTCCAGATTGCAGGGGGCAGTGCTTTCAAGACCACAAATATGGTATTTCCCACAGGCGTTTTTGGTCAACTTTTCAATTTTTAAAAATCAGATATAAAAAAAGTTTTACTTCTGTTTTCTAAATCTTTTCAGTTTTAAGCATGAATGGAATTTGAATGCAGTCCAATATTTTAGTTTTTTTTTTTTTTCATTGTGGTGTATGTTATTTGCTTACAGCTCTTTCCTTCCTCCTATCCTTGGCCATATTGCTCATGTAGGCAGGAAAGAAACCCCCACACCATTCATTTGGTCGTGTGACACTTCAACAGAATGTTAATGGACATGACACATTGAAGACTGTAAATGTTGTCTGTCTGATTTTGCTTAGTTTCTTGTTCTCCAGCTAATGGCCACATGAAGAAATTCCCCCAGATAACTCCTGCAACTTCAGGCCTCTTAAAAAAGAAAACATAGAGAGTAAACCTGAATTTGATTCATACTCTGAAGCAGACACTCCCCAGTGACGCTTCAACATGAGTTTGAAAACTAAATGTTATTATAGCCATCAATCAGGCTTTTGGAGTAATTTGTAATGTAGCAGTATCACAGGAAAAACTGGTCTCATAAATGCATCTATTGAGATGATCATATATATTTTTTCTTTTACCCTATTAATGGGCTGATTTACACTGATTCATTTCACATATGATTAATGACTACATTAAATCAAACTCTCATTACTGAAATTAATCATTTTGTTATATATAATTCTGTGATTCAGTCGGCTAATATTTTATTTAGGATTTTTACATTTATTTTCATGGGAGAAATTTAGTTATAATGTCCTTTCTCATCATATCCATGTAAAGCTTCATATCTAGGTTATGTTTAGCTCATAAAAAAAATTGGGATGTGTGCCTTCTTTTCCTATTATCTGAATGAATTTGTGTAAGACTGTTAGTATTTCTTACCTGAATGAGTAGAACTGACATGTAAACCACCTGGTTTGCAATTTCCTTTGTGAGAAGGTCTTTATTTACAGATTTAATGCTTTAAGAGATATGTGACTGTTCAGATATCCTAACTATCCCTATGTCAATATTAGTAATACCCATTATTTTTAGGAATTTGTCCATTTCATTGTCATTCATTTATTTCATGATTCCGAATGTCAAAAATTTGACCTGAGCTCTTCTGAGCATGGCTCCTTCAGGCTGGGCTTACTCTTGCTTCTGTGGTCATTTCCTGGTCAAATAAATGGCTCTGTTTCTGTGGTTGACTCATTATCAGTTTGTAAGTGAAGACACAGTCTCATATGTCCCTCATCATCCAGAGAGTTAGCCTGTGCTTATTCATATTCCAGTTGGTTAGGGTGCTAAGAAAATTAGCAGAAATAAAGGAGTATTTTCAGATTTAGGCTTGGACATAGTATAACATCCCATCTGCCATATTGCATCTGTCACAAAGCAAGTCAAGTCCAGGACACATTCAAGAGTCAGAGAAATACACTTCATTTCTTCCCGGGAAAACATTCAAAATCATATTGTAAGTGAGTATGTATACAAGAGTGATCATGATCATATTTCTAAATAATCTATTGCATAGCCCCTGTTTTTAACTTCTTAGTACTTCATTTCTCAGAGATTAGTCCTTTGAGTACTTGCCACCTTGTGCACTAGTGGTTCTCCAACTGATTCAATCCCATTTCTTCTCTAACTCTGAATATTTGAACACTTTTATTTGCACTTACTGTCCTAGCTCAAGTCTTCATTATCTATTTATAAAATTATATTAATTGATTTTTTTTTTTTTTTTTTTTTTTTTGCTTCTCAATCCATTTAATGCACTGTTCTCAAATCAGGCTTTCTAACCTTAAAGATCTATTTGCATCAACTTACAGTTTAAAATATCAGTGCTCTCCTGTTATGTCAAGGTCAAAGCCATCTGCCCTCTGGCTTGAAATGACCTTTATTCTCCTTCTGTCTTCTTTGCTCAGGTTCCATATCTTTCCTCTTATGTGTGCTATATTTAATTATCAACCGAAGAATATTTCTTGAAAATCTTTAAATGTATTTTGTCTATTTTCATTTGCATGAATTAACTGAAACTGAAATTAAAATGAATTTAAAGATTCTCACATCAACCCGGAGTGCCTTCACCTACTCTGTCAATCTAGATAGAAAATTATCTCATCTCACTTTCTCCATGAAGTCTCTTCTTAGAGCTATATAGTTCCTTTCTTTTCTGAGTTTGGATATCATATATTCTATCCACTCCTTCATTTTAAAATTAATTATCAGAGATAGAATTTTTTAATGAATAATTATACACTAGCCTGTACAGAATAATGAGTGCTTGGAACCATGTATCTCTTCCTTTTTCTGCTAATAATTATTTAATTTGATGATGATCCTAAATCGGGCCAGTGGAAGCTCCTACAAACTGGCTCTTGTTTCCTGTGACTTGTCCCCATCATTCTTGGAATCCTTCCTTACACTTTATGCTCCTTTGCTGTCCTGCCAGAACCAATATTGCTCAATTTATTCTAAATGCAAATAGGACAGAAATAACGCTTATCATGCAGTGATGTTTTAATGTTTCAACTTGACTTTGTTTTTTTAGCTTTTGTTTTAAATTAAAAAATCCTCCAGAGTGTGTCCAATGCCTGCAGATTTAAGCCTCATAAAATTCAAAGATCTGGAGTAGTGTCGTGAGATCTCAAGGTTTGCTTTGCCCACAGAAATATAACAAAAATAATAATTGCAGAAATGCAAACTTCCATTCAATGTGTTTACAGCATTTCTGCCTACATTTAAAGAATCATTTATTATGGCAGCTATAACCATAGTTTCCTGTCATTTATTCTTAAAAAAACACTATCCAGTATTTATTATATACAAGTATATGTCAGACATGTGGCAGACGTTTTACATATGTCATTAATTCTCGTAATTTCCCAGAAATGTAAGTGACACTATATTCATTTCACAAGCAAGAAAGCACAGATTCACAATAATTTCTCCAAGGTCACACAGATAGTAAAAGATTAGTTTTCAACCCTAGGTATCTTTGATGACAAATATCCCATTATATGGTCTCTATAATAAATGAACCCTGTAAATATTTTCTTGGTTCCTCCTACATGTAGGAATCTTTGGAAAAAAGCAAAAAACATTAGCAATACATTATCCCTAACCCAGTAGCATGTAATATATAGATAAAAAAGAACACAAATCATGATGAGGATAGCATATGACAAAATGTGACAGGATCATGGAAACGATCATGGAAAATTTCATGGAAAAAAAAACATATTTGTGTTGGGCTTTGACTGATGCATAGAATTATTAAATGCAGTAGAGGGAAAGGTATCCTAAGCAGAGGGAATGATAAAAGTAATGACAATGTATAAGGAAAGTGCTGAGTGCATATACATTATAAACCAGCAAGCAACATAGTCTAAAGTGCATAGAGGGTACTCATTGAGCTATTGGGTAAAACCTGAAGCAATTGGTAAAATTCAAATATAAAAACTCTTAAATGCCATGCTCAGGACTTTTAAATGCTTTCTATAGGAAATATACTGTTCCGTGAATTGCCAAGAAAGCTATCTTTAGGAATATATATATAGTCAGATTAGTAACTCAAAAGCACATCTAAAGGAAGAAAGATTTAAATTATTCTCCCCCCAGTTGTCAAAGCTGTTCCAAAGTGTATATTCCTTTATTTCATAGGCAAGCAGACTGAATAAAAGTGGCTTTTACTTGGGTTGGCCAGGATATTAAATGGGTGACCACGTGGAGTTGCATCCTGGGAAACACTTGCAATGTCTGCCCTCAGGAAATTCAGGAGAACTATGAAACTCCTCTGAATCTTGGCAGAAAGGTCATGGATTATTTTGTTAAAAGGCCTCTGTATTATCTGAAGCCACTCTTTCCCTTTTCTTTTTATCAGACTCAACATTCAGTGTGACCACCAGGATATTTGCATGGTATTTTTCTTTCAAGGTCTACCACTGCAAATGAAGAGAAGAAGCCAAAGCCATTTGCAGATGTGTGGCGGAATTCATTCTGTGTCCCTGTGTAAAAGATGGCTAAAAAAGTATCCTTTGGAGAAGGAGGGTCTCTCATATAAATACAGTCAAAACTTGAAGCATCACAAGCCTTTTGGCAAGAGTATTTTAAACTAAAAAAACACAACTCTTCTCCCAACAATCCTACACCTGATAATGTATTCGTAGAAATAAAAGTCCTGGTCCTTGAGAACATAAATTTAAAGGAGCATTAATCCTAAATATCTGGAAACAAAATAAGAGTTCTGGATAAATTATGTTCCATACACTGACAAGGACTCTCCTTGACCAAACTTTAGTCAAGTTCCTCAGCATCTGTCAGGACCGTAGCACCAAGTTGTGGCAGGAATCTTGCTAAATCAGGTTGCCAGAACCCCCACTCCAGTGTCTGGGCATCTTGGATATCAGATCCAATTCGTCGTCCTCCACCATTCTCCAGGTAATATCTGACAACTCTGGCCTGCTTTCAGCAAGAATCCTGTCAAGCGGGGTTGGCCAGAACACTCCTGTGCCCCTGATGTTTCCTCTCTGTCATTTTCCACCCATCAACCCCACCCTGCTCCTTACCTGTAAATCCCTACTTGTCCATGCTGTACTCAAAACTGAGCCCAGTTCTATGCAGAGATCTCTTTTCCCCCACGGCAATAGTCCCTGAATAAAGATCTGCTTTTATTGCCTTAACTACTGTCTGGCTCTGATTTTCTTTGACAACATGATACTGTATATCATTTTAGGAGTTAAGTTACATGTCATTTAGAGCCATGAGGTCCTTTTAAGTAATAAGAGGAAAAATTAAAAGTATGAGGCATTTATATAACACTAGTAATAATGAATCATGCCCTGTGAATGCACAAATATATGTCTGTGTCTGAATGTGCCTACATAGATAGGATCATGTTAGTGAGGATAAAAATTTGAAATCAAAAAGGTTATGAGAGGGCAGAGGAGGGCTGCAGGGAGAGGAAATTTAAGAAAGGAAGGTACAAGCAAACAAAGAAAAGGAAAAGATAGACCTGCTGTCTTTATATAAAATTATACGTGTGTGCATGTGCATAAAGACCTCAAATTAAAAGTGCTACATACGAAATAAGAAGAAATCCCCAAATTTTCCCAAATAAACACATTCAAGTACACATATATTGACTTAGACATCACCATCCACCATCACCCCTCACAGTGATGCTGCATGAATCCCGTGATGCCTATACTTAGAAAAGAAAACCCTTATTAGAGCAATACTTTCTGAATTGAAAACATGGGAAGAATGAAAAAAAAAAGACAATAGTAGAGAAATATCACTGTCATGATGCATGTTGTAGCCTATTCATTAGATATAAAATTTTGAAAATCAAAATTTGATTTCCAGATATTGTCACTAACCAGCTAGTCAGACATTAGGAAATCACTATAACTCTCTAGCCTCAGCACCCGTATCTATGAAATAGATTATATTTCACAAATTGATAAAAATTTACAAAGTTGATAATAAGAGGCTTAATTTTCCTTGTTGAAAATAAAGGAAAAAAACTTCCCCTTTCTCTGAGCATTT
Organism: Neomonachus schauinslandi; assembly: GCF_002201575.2. Taxonomy (NCBI): domain Eukaryota; kingdom Metazoa; phylum Chordata; class Mammalia; order Carnivora; family Phocidae; genus Neomonachus; species Neomonachus schauinslandi. The sequence goes on from NC_058413.1 coordinate 34,040,396, forward strand.
ACTTTAGCAAACTTTTAAGCTCTTTCTCCCTTTGAAATATATGTAATTCTTCTTAAGAGTAAATAAGCCACTTGCCAGCTTTGAGACCTAGGAATATTTTTCTCATGTGACCTGGGAACCATCTCTTTGAAATGTCATCATCAAGAAAGATAGCACCCCTCTGCACAGCAAAGAAAATAATCAACAACACTAAAAGGCAACCTGCTGAGTGGGAGAAGACATTTGCAAATGACATATCCGGTAAAGGGTTAGCATCCAAAATATATAGAGAACTTATAAAACTCAACACCCCAAAAATGAAAAATCAATTAAAAAATGGACAGAAAACATGAATACACATTTTTCGAAAGAAGACATACAGATGGTCAACATGTGAAAAGATGCTCTACATCACTGATTATCAGGGAAATGCAAATCAAAACTACAATGAGATATATCACCTCGCACCTGTTAGAATGGCTAAAATCAACACAAGAAACAACAGGTGTTGGTGAGGATGTGGACAAAGGGGAACACTTTTACATTATTTGTGGGAATGCAAACTGGTGCAGCCACTCTGGGAAACAGTATGGCGGTTCCTCAAAAAGTTAAAAATAGAACTACCCAGCAATCACACTATAAGGTATTTACCCAAAGAACACAAAAATACTAATTCAAAGGGATATATGTACCTCGAAGTTTATAGCAGCATTATTTACAATAGCCAAATTATGGAAACAGCCCAATGTCCAACCACTGAAAAATGGATAGAGAAGATATGGTATATATATATATACAATGAAATATTACTCAACCATAATAAAGAATGAAATCCTTCCATTTGCAACGATGTGGATGGAGCTAGAAAGCATTATGCTAAGCAAAATAAGTCTGAGAAAAACAAATACCATATGATTTCACTTTAAGAAATGAAACAAATGAACATGGGGGAAAAAAGAGAGAGAGGCACATCAACAATCAGACTCTTAACTATAGAGAATAAAATGAGGGGAGATGGGTGGGAGGCGAGGGGAGGTGGGTGGGAGGAAGGGTTAAAAAGGTGATAGGGATTAAGGAGTATACTTGTGATGCGCACTAGGTCATGCATGGCAGTGTTGAATCACTATATTATACACCTGAAACTAATATTACACTGCATGTTCACTAACTAGAATTTAAATAAAAACTTAAAAAAAAAAAAAAAAGATAGCAGGGCACCTGGCTGGCTCAGTCAGTAAAGCATGGCACTCATAAATCTCGGGGTTGTAAGTTCAAGCTCCATGTTGGGTGTAGAGATTACTTTAAAAAATAAGATCTGTCAAAACATTTTTAAAAAGAAAGCTAGCACCCCTACTCCCAGTTCCTGTGGGAGTGTAGGAGCTTAACTTTAGCCGGTGCCCCCAGTTACAAAACTACTTCTTGTCATAAAGCATAAAAAGTTTATTTTTCCTTTGGGTAAAGCCAATTTGCTAATGCAGGTGGACACCCCAAACACCAAATTAATTTAGGACAAACTATGTATGAAAAATGGTACTGTGGAGTCCTGTTACATGAGAACTAATATGTATATTGAGAAAAGGCCTGGAATAAGTTGTATCTGCTTGTCTGTATAAAAGGAGGAGATTTCTTTCTGTCTTTGCAAACTTCTAGCAGACTGCCTGCCGTGAACATCGTATTGTTTTAATGCTTACTCAGCAAGAAAAAAATTATTTTATTTCTCTTCTATCTTTGTGGAGATGTTTTCTGAGTTGGGAGGAAATTTTGTCTTTAATTATATTTCCCCCAAAGTAGTCCCTTAACTTTTTTTAAAATAAAAGAAGTGTGAGAGAGAATTCAATAGTGCTAATAATTATGCCTGCCATTTATTGAGTAAGTGCCTGGGGCAAAGTGTGAGACAGAAGGCTTTATGACCCTTATAATGCAAACATCATGCCATGCTGGACATGATTTATTTAAAGAAACAACCTCCTTCCTTCCCAATGACAACACAGTCCTGAATACAAGCCACTGAGTTCATCCGATGCTCCAACAAAGAAAAAGAAATCTTTTCCAATCCTGAGAAAAAGGGAAACAAAATACTTCTATTGGACTAATTGAGAGGCATGCTATTCATACAGAATATTCAGGAACGTTTAGGGTTAATTTTGCATTACATTCTGACTTTAGAGTTTGAATGCATATCAACACCATAATGGCTCGTAAGCAATGGTTCTTTTTTTTTTTCTTTTTTTTATTATGTTATGTTAATCACCATACATTACATCATTAGTTTTTGATGATAAGCAATGGTTCTTAAAATTTTTGTGGATTATCAGCCTCACTGATAGTGTTACGAAAATACGAATACTCTTCCTAAAATAATTTCCACACACTTACAAATTAACAAAGCTACACAGTATTTCGAAGGGCACATGAACTCTTTGTAGGAAATGGACACTGATGTTAGTGCAGACATTTCATGAACTGCAGGCTCCTTGTAGAGAAACCCTGCTCTAGAAGGATGGGCCATTTGGGATATTTATATTTACTCTGTTTTTTTCAATATTGCCTTCAAATATAAGATGGTTCTTGAAGTCAGTGATGACTTACGCAGGGCAAAAATGTTTACAAATATTTTGTCAATGGTAGGTTCAGAAAGGGGCTCATCTCTGCAGAGTCTAGAAATACATGCTGTGCAGGGAGAATGTATCCAAGGAGAAGAGATACTTTGTCATAGATTTTTTTTGAAGGTTTTTACTTATTTATTTAGAGAAGAGAAAGAGAGTATGAGCAGGAGGAGGAGAGGTAGAGAGAGAATCTCAAGCCGACTCTGCCCTGAGCACACAGCCCCACATGGGGTTTGATCTCACGACCCTGAGATCATGAACTGAGCTGAGATCAAATGTCGGATGCTTAACCAACTGAGCTACCCATGTGCCCCTGTCCTAGATTGTTTAAATGGGCACACAGTGAAATATAATAAATGCTCTTCCCTTTTCAGTGACCATGGTGAAAGAAGTTAACAACTAACTAGTCAGGGAGGAAAAAAATAAATCACTAGACAAAGTTTAAGTACAGTTGGAATTGTAGCTTGGCTCTAAAGAGTATGAAGCTATTTTTTTTTTTTAAGATTTTATTTATTTATTTGACAGAGAGAGACACAGCGAAAGAGGGAACACAAGCAGAGGGAGTGGGAGAGGGACAAGCAGGCTTCCCGCGGAGCAGGGAGCCCGATGCGGGGCTCGATCCCAGGACCCTGGGATCATGACCTGAGCTGAAGGCAGACACTTAACCATCTGAGCCACCCAGGCGCCCCGAGTATGAAGCTATTTTATTTGATACCTGCCCCTCAAAAATATTAGCATTACTTCTTTATTCAAGCTGATTAAGCACACTCTGTGTGTGTGTGTGTGTGTGTGTTTAAGCCAGTTTGTGAGCGAGGTCTGAAAATCAGAAATGGTTAAAACATAGTTCCTGCCTTCGTGGAATTCTTAGTTTAAAATATGATAGGCACAAATAAGGGCGCCTGGGTGGCTCAGACGGTTAAGCGTCTGCCTTCGGCTCAGGTCATGATCCCAGGGTCCTGGGATCGAGTCCCGCATCGGGCTCCCTGCTCCTTGGGAGCCTGCCTCTCCCTCTGCTTCTCTCTCTCTCTCTCTCTCTCTGTCTCTCATGAATAAATAAATAAAATCTTTAAAAAAATATGATAGGCACAAATATATAGTTGCAACAATATGTGATAAATTTATGCCAGCAACATTAATTAAGTTCAGCGGTGAAGAGAGGGTGAGATACACTCCTAATGAATAATTCAGGTCGTAAAAATCTTTTGTCATTAAGGAAATCTCTATCCGAGAAAGGATGGCTAGGCTACCTTCAAAAAGTAGTAAACAATTTCAGAAGGGTTTGCTATAGCATTGGCATGCAATGGGAGATCATTATTCACAGAGAGAAAAAGTCCTGCCAATACACAATCAATGTGTTAAGTTTTTATTAACTTCATGTATCTGTACAGAAATACATTTCACTAGGAGTAGAGGAATCGACAGTTTTGCATTCTGTTTGATGCATGAAATGAATCTTGTCCTTGGCGTCTCCGACTGATAGGAGTTATATTGATTTTGCAAGCTTCTTATGCTGAGTGGTTTCAGATCCTGCCATTCCGCAAATTGTATGTAGTCAGATTCTAAAGCAAGGGGGAAGAGAGCTATGAGGCCTGCATGATATCTGTGATTCTACAGAGGGAAAAGTCCAAAGGCATCTTTAGAATAATAAAATCACCACCTTCCATTTATATTAATCTCTTCCTTTCAGGACTTCACAGTGTTTCAGAAACCTTACCCCACGGATTTTCACTTTCACTCTAGAAGACCCTGGCAGAGACCTATTAAAACGTTAAATGGTTCTGACCCCAGCAAATGATGATCACAGGTTACTTGGGGGCAAAACGAAACACTCTCACCAGAGGCGTGAATTTCTATTACTTCCCCCGGTGGAAAGATCTAACAAGAGAAATGGATCCTGGCTCATGTTCACTCCAACTTCTCATGTTCTAAGAATCTGATAAACTTCTCTCTGCTTTTCAGGCCCACAGATATAAATATGGCCACATTTGCAGAAAGAATGAAGGTGCAGCGGAAGGCTGTGTACGTTTCTATCAGTAATCAGCTCTACCAAATATTTATGATTCAGTGGGACACATCAGCAAAGGAGGCTGATACCTAGAGAGAGTTTTCCTAATCATTACTCAACATTTTGAAAGAGAATCCTGCAATCATACCTTGGGATAAAACATACTTTTGTAGTAAATATGAACAGGTGTATGATAACTACAAAATGTAGATAGATACAATTGCAAAAAAAAAAAAAAGTGTGCTTACCTCTCTCTGCAGTTTCATCTCCTTGCTAGGTTCCTTCTATGTACTCTATATTCTAGTTAAAATATATTTTGTTCCATTTCCTGGATACTCTGTACTCTTTTATAACTCTGCATATTATTCTCTTCTCCAAGAATGATATTTAGACTGATTCTAACCAAATAAACTCTTTTTATCCTTCCAGAATGTGCTTAATATGGTTGGTTGCCTGCCACTAATCCTTTCCTTCTCTCTCTCCTACTGGTATAATCTGCCCACATTATACAATACAATGTACAAATACAATTTCTCAGCCTCCACTGCAACAAGAGACAGCTACGTCATATGACAGGTTTAGACAATAAGAGATAAGAAGTCTCCTAGGTCTTCAGGAATTTTTTTTCCTAGTACAAATAGAGATTTTAAAAAAGGGAAATATTTTGCTGTCTTGGCAAACTTTGGCTTCTCCCTCCCCCTTCCTACTTCTAGAGATGTGACAATCATTTGTGGAACATGACACATTATTCCCAAAGATAGAAGAGAAGCCAGCTTGCTGAAGATGGGTAATCTGAAGCATAAAGACAATGTTGGTACTTAATGACTTAATTAGGCTATTAATGCCGGCACTATAAGCTCCAACATGCAGGCTTTTTGTTATGTGCTGCTATTAAATGTTTTTATTTCTAAGTCTCTGTCAGGCTTTTGGGTAAGTACATCTGAATTCATCCAAATTATTTGTCACGTGTTCTGAGTTCCAGACTATCAGCATTGTCTAGGAACTTGGTAGAAGTGCAAATTATCAAATCCCACTCAGTGTTTCTGAATCAGAATCTCTTGCAGTGAGGTAGAAACCAGAAATCTGTTTTAACAAGCTTTCCAGGTGATTTTCACGGGCCTTAAGGAAGAGGAGCATTACAGACTGTCAAAAGTTAATATAGCTTCTCAATAATTGCTTTAAGTGAATCTCATGCACCTTTTTATTAAGTCAATTGCCTAGGATTTCCTGAGGGACCTGATTTTGTAACCAGCTTTGTATTAGGCTACTAATGTTTTCAAAAATGGTATGCATGAAGGATAATATAAGGTAGAGCATTTTTTTTAGTAAAGGTGATGATCACTTGAATATTTCTCCTGTTCTCTCACCTCCTTCTACCCTTCTCATTTTGTACCTGATTAATGACAAACTCAACTTCTCCCCCTTCTTTCATCCTCCCAATATGACTAGCTTCCTAGGATACTCATCTGGTCGCACTGCTTCTTTACTTAAGAAATGCTCTTCTGCTATATAGGCCCCTGCAAAATCTGACTCCTTTTTTTTTTTTTTTAAGATTTTATTTATTTATTGGAGAGAGAGAGAGCACAAGAGGGGGTAGGGTCAGAGGGAGAAGCAGATTCCCTGCTAAGCAGGGAGCCCGATGCGGAACTCAATCCCGGGACTCCAGGATCATGACCTGAACCAAAGGCAGTCACTTAACCAACTGAGCCACCCAGGCACCCAATCTGACTCCTTTTTAATAACACTCTGCTAACACAAATATTAACGTACTATATAGTATGGTGACAGATGGTAGTTACACTTTCAAATCACTATATGGTATACCCATGCTAATGTAATATTGTGTGTCAACTACAATTTATAAAAAATACTAACATGCTATAGAATTTATTATTATGAAAACATGCACTTTTAAATCTCTGTTTCTTTGATTTTTTATTCTCACTCTGAAACGTTCTTGCTTTCTTCAAGTTTCTGTATAAATATCAACTCCTTGTAAAATATCCTGGATGACCTCCCAACTCAGGTAAAGCTAATTTATTGTTATTATTCCCTGTTTACACACATCATCATATGTACCTTCATTATATTACTAATCACATTACAGAATAATGATCTCTACAGAGTTGGTTTCTGATTATGAATACAATGCACAATTATTTCAGAGAATGTATAATCTACATAAAATGTGAAAAAGAACCAATAAATACATTTGATTTCATAATCAAATATAAACACAATTAACCAATTCTTTAATACTCAATTTTATTTCTATAATAAATCAATAAAGGTGGTAGATTCTCATACCTTACATATAAAAGAGAAAAATTCAAAATTGTAATATAATATGGTTTTTTTTTTAAACCTGGCAGGTAACAATCAGAGTACTTATTAAAAATATCAATTCCCGGGCCCTACTACAGACCAACTGTATGAGAACTTCTAAGGGAAAGGCGTTAAGAGCTAAGTTTCCGATCATTTCATAAGAGACAATCTAAAAGCAGAATTATTCTATCAAATAGTATGATCTTAAAAATAAATGAATCAGATTATAATTGCCAAAGACTTTCCATAAAATTTTCACTAATTTGTATACTTACCATCTTTGCATGCAAGTGTCTACTATAGGTTGTGAGACTTTTACAAACACCTAGAATTATTATTCTTATTATAGATATAGGCAGAGGATTAGTTTCCTAGAACTGTCATAACAAATTACTACAAAATGAGTGGTTCAAAAATTTATTCTATGACAGCTGTGGAGGCTGGAAGTCTGAAATCAAGGAGTAGGCAAAAGGCTCTAAAGAACAATCCTTCCATTTCTTTTCCAGATTCTGGTGACTTCACTGCTCCTTACATAGGGCCTGTATGATTCTAATCAGTGCCTTCATCCTTATATGACTTCTTTGCTGTGTGTCTGAGTTTCATATCTCCCTGGGCCTTTCTCTTATAAGGATACCTGTCATCGGATTTGGGACCAACCCTACATCCAGGATAATCTTTAACTTAAATCTGTAAAAAGCCTTTTGTTTTCCAAATAAATTCATATTCACAGGTTCTGAAGGTTAGGACATTGACATTCATCTTTTCAGTGCCACCATTCAAACTATTACAATCGGAGATACATGAAAGATTTATAAATTACAAGTGATTCACAAAAAATAGCATCTCTTCTTTTTATCTGGACTTCTGGTTACTTTGTAGTTGAGATTTCTCCTATGGCACTGGCCATTTGTGTGTGTGTGTGTCCCAAATAAATCAACCATTCATGAACTTTTACTATTTTTGACTATTCTGACTAACTTTGACTTTGACTATTGGTAATTCAGTGTTTTATCATTGTTTGTCATAAGAAAAAAAATCACTTTTATTTATCTGATGGCTTAACTACACGTTAAATTGTATCTTTAAATCTTCCCTCCTGTTTTCTTCTCTTATTCAAGTATGTACAATGTTTCTGCACATTTCTGTTAAAAATGGGCTAGAAGCTGGAAATGGAAAGTTAAATAAACCATTTGTAAATAGAGACACTCTTACTGTCTCATCTGGTATATTTAAAACATCCATATGACAAATGATCTGTGGAAGACCAAGATGGGCTCTGTATTTGGGTCTGTAGGAGTGTGTTTTCCCTCTGCACTGCACTCCCTGGGCTGGTATCATCCTCAGCCCATCAACAGTCTACCAACAGAAGGTGACTTGAGCCCAGACCAAGCTGCCTGCTTTTCAAGGCCAAGTCTGCAACAGTGATAGTCAAAGGACATCTGTGGGCCATGAGGAGCAAAAAAAAAAAAAGATGGGAAATGTGATACATAAGGGAATTTAATCAATCTGAAAACAGATATGAATCATGATAATACTCAGAAAAACTTTAATTGTTCATCTAACAACATTTGACAACCAATAAGCTCTTCTGTGTTTTGTATCTGATATTTTTAAGGACGGTGGTTCTGCATGGTGCATTTGATGCAGGGATACAGGGTCTTGTCTAAAATATTATATAAACATACACACAGACAGCGTGCACACATGCATGCACATGCACAGAGCCCTGGCTTTACGGACCGGTTTTAATAAAAGCTCTGCCACATAGTAGTTGTGTGAATTGGGCCACCTCATTAATACCTTAGAGCCTTATTTTCATACTTGAAAACTGGATATATTATAACCTTTCTTGAAGGACTGTTGTGAATATTTTTGCAAAAGATAGATGAGGGAAGAGAATGAATAAGTGGCTTCAATTTTTAGCCTTCCTTCTTTCTCTCTCTTTTCCTTTTTTAGCAAAATACTTTAACTATCTAGATGTGTAAAGATGGGCCCCAGAACACAGTGTTAAACAGACAAGTGGCTTCTTTGTGGAGGTGGGAGGGCTACAAAGTGAATTTATAAATACGGAATCTGTGAATAATGAGGTTCAATTACAGATACAAATGACTTCCCATGAGGAAGCAAAGGCTCACTGAGGATGAATGTTTTGTCTATAGTCAACAGCTAGTGGGTGATAGATTTGAAATATTCAAGCCAAGTTTAACTCCAGAGTCTGGCTATTAAACACCTAGTACTAGTTATTCATATCAGTCAAAGATCAATATAGCAGTAGCGTATATATTCTTGAGACTGTTCCGTGTACACTTGAAAAGAATTTTTATTCTGCTGTTTTAGGATAGAATGTACTGAATATATCTGTTAAGTCCATCCAGTCCAGTGTGTCATTCAAAGCCATTGTTTCCTTGTTGATTTTCTGTTTAAATGATCTGTCCATTGAAGTAAGCAGGATGTTAAAGTCCCCTACTATTATTGTATTATTATCAATTAGTTCCTTTATGTTTGCTATTAATTGTTTTATATATTTGGGTGCTCCCATGTTGGGTGCATAAATATTTACAATTGTTATATCTTCTTGTTCGACCGCCCCCTTTATGATTATATGATACCCTTCTTTGTCTCTTGTTACAACCTTTGTTTTAAATAAGTCTAGTTTGTCCAATATAAGTATTGCTATTCCAGCTTTCTTTTGACGTCCATTTGTGTGATAAATGTTTCTCCATCCCCTTACTTTCAATCTGCAGGTGTCTTCAGGTCTAAAATGAGTCAGCATTTAAAAAAAGTTGGATTTTAAAAAAAATCCAAAAAGAGAAAGGAGAGGTAACCTGAAGGAGTTAGTATAGGAGAGAGGGGAAGTGAAGAGGGGATAAAGTAGAGAGGTATAAGGAGTGAAATTACTCAGAAAATGGTGGGAACCAGGAACTAAGGAAAAGAAACTTGGTACATAGAAAATATTTCACAGCAGGTTGAGACAGAGACTTTCAAAAATAAGGCTGGCTTATAAAGTATTAAATGTTGCATTGGTTTCTGAGCTGTGCCTGGTGCTCACTCTATCATTACCCACAATTTTCAGGATCCATCTCATGTTAGTTGTACTTTGGAAAGTATTAAAAGAAAGTAGGCCCACCCCGTACTCTTCCCTCTTCTCGTCAGTACACAAAAGGGATTCAAGAACTGAGAGAAAGCAACTCAGAAAGAGAGAGGCGAGAAGGGCAGCGAGCAGTGTTTTGTGGAAGCAAGGAATCTTAGCAAACATTCTTAGAACAGATGGGAGACCTCAGAGTCCCAGTGTTACTAAAGGGAGAGGCACTGCATTTCCCCCTTCCAACAGATGGAAAGGAGACTCAAAACTTCTTTTTAATACATAGAAGAGAGTAGATCAGGAGTCTTGGCAACTCCCACATAGCTGGCCTTTCTGTAATAACAAAATAAGTAACATGCTCTCAACATTCAATAAATGTTATGTTAGCAAGTTTCCTACCCCCTGCCCCCACCCCAATATGGCCAACATACTAGAAAAAGTGGCCATTATCATCTTCATCATCTTCATAAAAGAAGATTATAAAACAGGACACTGGCTTCCAGGCAATTTTCTGTGCCTTAGAATAGGACTATTCCTCCCTTCATCTGAGGAGAAGTGTCAGGTGCCAGTCATCAAGCAGCCCACAGTGAAAGTTTTCCGTTGCCCCAGGAGGTAGTCACATCCTGGGGGTTACAAACCCCCGTTTAAGCTTTCGCTCAGCACTTTCTAAAAAGGCAATCAGCAGCTTTAGCACGCTTTTTTTACCCAGCATTATGAGCACATATTTCACAGTTTAGATTGCCGGAAACTTGAGTAGCTGGTTTGTCATATTTCCACAGTTTGCATATGTCATTTTCATTTGAAATTATGGGCATACCCATTACAGATTATGAATCAATGTTTACACAGATTAAATTAATAACCAAGCTTGAAAATGTAAAATGTCACTTTTCAATGGTCCAGGAGCTGTAGAAGATGCTTGTTAATCAAGGTGAGCAGCAGTGTCAGCGGCATCCTTCCAACTATGGGAGGTCGATTGCAACACTGTAATTGCAACTGTTCAACTTTTTCCGCCAACTTGCTATTCTCAAGCTTGGGTAATTCACACGTCATCTTGTTGTCACCAAGTTGCTACTTTAGTTTTCAACTGGCACAGCTATTTATCAATAAATATACACAGGAAAGTGTGTATATTTAAGGATATTAAAACCAAATCCTTAAATCCCCCAGTCTTAAATCTTAGAATGCATCACTAGTTCTGTAATTTCACAACTTGTCTATTAGTTTCACATCCAGATAGGTTTTATTTTCTGTAATTTCACAACTTGTCTATTAGTTTCACATCCAGATAGGTTTTATTTTCTGTAATTTCACAACTTGTCTATTAGTTTCACATCCAGATAGGTTTTACTTTCCACCAAATGATAAACAGGGTTGGGGAAAAAAAATTAAGGGAAAATGAAATGTGACTTCGAAATACCCTGCTACACACCTTCTTTTGTATTTCCTTCTCTTCTCTTTCCACATCTTTTCCTCCTTCATGTTGTTGTTTTCTTTTTTTAAAGGGGCAAGAACAACCTACTCTAAACACAAAAATCTAGAGCAAAAGTAGTTGTAGGAAGGTTAAGGTTTTAAAATCTTCACTTTTCTTGCTATTAGAGATCACTGACTATTTTTATTTTATTTTTAAGGAGAAATGAATGAAGAAAACAGAAATGCCCTGGATATACAGTGAGAATTTTCAAGGTTTATAGATCAAATAAATATAAAAATATAGATATTTCTAGGTGAGTGCATGTGTATGGGTAGAAAGACAAAGACAGACAGACATGACTGCTTATTCTAAAAACATGTAAGCTCAAGGCTCATAATTTGATAATCAAATTATGTGGGGAATAAATCTTCTGCTTAAAGGTTTCTTTTCAAGGTTAAAATATCTGTAGAGATTCTATGACTACAGGTAAGTCACATCTGCATTATGTGTATTTCTTCACTGTCACTTTCAATATGATTTTTTCTTAGGGAGTTTAGAGAATTAGATGACCCTTTGTTCATTCAGTGTAAAATTAAATGGACTAAAATGTTGCATCACAATAATATTCCCTTTAGAAATATAGTTGTTTGAAATACTAGCATATGTATGAATTTGAATATTAGTATGCAACAATATTTATAATAATACCACAGAGCACTTAAACTTTCTCATATATACTCATTCAAGTCACTGACAGATATTCATGACTCTAATGAGGACAACAGAAGTTCAAACTAATTAATGCCATGACAAAAAACAAAAACAAACTTAAAACATAGTAGTCATTCACAAACTTGAATCTTATTCAGTGATATTCATAATCTCATTGTCTGACATAGTGTGTATAAGAACATTTTCAAAATAATATATGGAAATGAGAATTCAGATTATGTTTTTAGTACATGAGAGAAAAACTAGAATCTAGAAAAGAAATAGTATTAATTTGTAGAAAAGATAAAACTGATCAATATTGTGTTGACCTTGCTCAATTTTCATGGCAAGCAGCGGACAGTAGTAACAGTATTTAAAGACCATTTGTGACCAGCCTCCAAGTGCTGGTTAAAAAAAAAAAAAAAAAAAAGAGTCAATAGATCAGCATGGATCTTCCTAAGGATAACAGTATAACATTTCATAAATAAACAACATTGATTATTATGCTTTTTCTTGGCAAAGCATAGTTAAATATACATTCAACTCTTTGCAGCTTTTCCTAAAATTTCCTTCATATAGTTTCCCTTTTCTCTCTTAAGTGTCTAAAACATAGAGATTTCCTCTAGTACCCATGTGCTTCTATGTCAGCATACATGTGAGCCTGTGTGTGTTGTGGTTGGGTTAGACAGATATTTAAGATCAATTATTTATTTTTATTCCAATTAAATTTTATATTTATATTGGTTCTAAAATATCAACTAGCTTAGAAAATCAAATCATTTTCTTTTTTTCTCTAAAACACAAGTTACTAAAGCATACCTTACTTACATCTCTACAACTGAGCCCAAGGAAATTAGCTTCACAGAGATATTAAAAAAAAAAAAATTTTGGTGAATGAATCTTTACTCAAGCCTGAAAATACCACTACTATGTCTATTTTAGTAGCATTTTTTTAATCATTGTTCTAAATAAAGCCTTCTGAAATCAGTATATTCAGACTTGAATTTTGCCCCCCTCCAAAAAAAACCCATGTCATTTTCTTTTTTTTTTTTTTTTAAGATTTTATTTATTTATTTGACAGAGAGAGACACAGTGAGAGAGGGAACACAAGCAGGGGGAGTGGGAGAGGGAGAGGCAGGCTTCCCGCAGAGCAAGGAGCCTGATGCGGGGCTCGATCCCAGGACCCTGGGATCATGACCTGAGCCGAAGGCAGACGCTTAACGACTGAGCCACCCAGGCGCCCCCCCCCCCCAAGTCATTTTCTTTCTGACTTCTGTATTCAACACTACATCACTCAGTATAACCTTCAGGAATAAGAATCCACCAAACAATCTACAATATATGCATGGTTTTTTAAGATGTACTTAGTAACCATTGGTGGCCTTGCCGGGTTACTCTGGAGCACATGAAGCCTATGAACTGGTTATATACAACAGCTGGTTACATGCAGTCTCCATTTCCTCAGCTCCCACAGCTCCCATTCTTTTTTTTTTTTTTTTAATTTTTTTTATTTAAGAGAGAGAGAGTGCAGGGAGGGCAGAGGGAGATGAGAGAGAATCTCAAGCAGACTCTCCACTGAGTGTGGAGCCTGATGTGGGGCTCAATCCCAGGACCCTGACATCAGTGACCTGAACCGAAATCAAGAGTCTGATGCTCAACCAACTGAGTCACCGAGGCGCCCCATTCCCATTCATTCTTAAAACCATTTCCATCTTGCATCAATATCTACTAGTCCTGTAGAATTTTTCCATTAAATCCCAACATCAATTATTATAATTTCTTTTAAATTCTAGAATTGTTTCTATGTAATTCCACAAATGATTAGACATCACCAATATATCCAATATTGCTTTAAGTTCTGGAGTTATGGCAGTTTTAAAAACAAACCAAAATCCCTGCTTCCTTGGGTCATATATTCTAATGAGGGGAGACATTTTATAAACAACTGAATAAACTACAAAGTATGTTAGATGTTGCTAGAAAGAGAAATAAAGCAGAAAAGTATAGGTGATAACTGAGGAAGCACTTGAAAAGATAAAGAAAGTTACCATACAGGGGCACCTGGGTGGCTCCATTGGTTAAGCCTCTGCCTTCAGCTCAGATCATGATCCCAGAGTCCTGAGATTGAGCCCCACATGGGGCTCCCTGCTCAATGGAGAGCCTGCTTCTCCCTCTCTTCTGTTGCTCCCCCTGTTTGTGTGCATGCTCTCTCTGTCAAATAAATAAAATCTTAAAAAAAAAAAAAAAAAGAAAGAAAGAAAGAAAAGAAAATGGCCGTACAACAGCTTCCTATACCAAGTGATGAATTATTGAACACTACATCTGAAACTAATAATGTACTTTATGTTGCTAATTGAATTAAAAAAAAAAAAAACAGGGGTGCCTGGGTGGCTCAGTCTTTAAGCATCTGCCTTTGGCTCAGGTCATGAGGGATCGAGCCCCACATCGGACTCCCTGCTAGGTGGGAAGCCTGCTTCTCCCTCTCCCACTCCCCCTGCTTGTGTTCCCTCTTTCGCTGTATCTCTCTGTATCAAATAAATAAAAAATCTTAAAAAAAAAAAAACAGCTTCCTGGAGAAGAGCTTTTTAGGGAGTGGGAATGGCAAGTACAAGTTCAGGAGGTACAACTGTGAATGACACATTCTTTCTCCCTCACTGACAGTTCCTACCATCTTTGTGCTGTTGGCTTCCGTTCCAACAAAACTCTATGTTGTAGTTTTCTTGGTGCCCCAAATTCTGACACTCGCTTCTCACCTATATTCTTTTAGTGGCATCATCCATGCTGTGGTTTTAGGTATCATCTCTCTTTTGTTAATTCCCAAATATATATCTCTAGAAGGCTACTCTTCAGAGCTCTCCTCTATCTATATATCCATCTGTCCTAACATTTCCATCCGTTTCTTAGACATATCCTAGATAAAACTTTTGTATTTCCTATGTTTCCCCCAGACAGTTAATCATAAAACACTTCCAATTCTCAACCAAAACACAGTTAGTCATATTCTATGTCTCTATTTTTCTACCTTTAGGAGTCAATCCATCAGTAATCTCTGTAGGTTTTAATTCCAAAATGCATTTTAAATATTCATGCATCTCTTACCTTGCCTGTCCATACTCTAATTCATCTAAGATACGGCCATAACCAAACAAGTTCTTCTGCTTACACAGATGATTCCTCCTTCAATAAATTTTTCACAAGTAGCCAAAATAATTTTTTTTCAAAACACAAGTGATCATTTTGTCCCCTGAATGATGTTCTTAGTTGACATCATAATCCACTTAGAAATCCAAAGTCCTTTTTATGACCTAAACAAACTTTAATCATTTCACATTTCATTCATACACTTCTCCTAGTTCACAAAACTCTAGCCACACTAATTTTAAAAATCAATTTAAATCAGCTCCTTCTGCATCACAAGGCCTTTGTAGGGCTGCTTATATGTTTAGAGGTTCTTTTCTTCATCGATGCATGGGTAGTACTCTCATACACTTTAGATAACAGTTTATATGTTGTCTTATAAATCAGTTACTTTCATATCTTTTCATCACAAGATTCTATTAATATTTATAGAAATTCTTACTATCTGGCACTTCTGGGGAAGATGGCAGAAGGACCCTAAACCCACCTTATCCTACAACTAAATAACACACATCAGTGCAAATAATCCTAAAAATGACCCAAAGACTGGAAGAACAAACTCCACAAGTAAATGAAGAGAAAAGGCCACACTGAAGAGGGTAGGAAGGGCAGAGACTCGATGAGGACTTAAACCCCATGGGTCTGGCTGCTGGCGGGAGGGAGCCGCAGGTGTGGAGAGAGGTGAGAAACATGATCACACCGGGGAGCCTGCACAGGGAAGAAGAATCTGCATAGCATTTGGCTTTGAAAATTGGAAGGGCTGAATTTCATGATTTCTTACAACCAGACGAACCTAAGGCCTGGAAATTTAAAATTAGTGGGCTCTGCTCTGGGAGAGCCAGGAAAGGGCAATAAACTGAATCCCTCCCCTTAAAGAGATAGTACAACAAACAGCCCACGGAGATACAGCTTAGAAGCAGCAGTTTGAAAGACACCTGGGGCATATGAGGGGAAGAGTTAGCAACTCATCTCAGAGTTTGCCAAGAGATTTCTCCAGGAACAAAGGAGCTGGCAGATGCCACTTCCCTCCTCCACCCACCCCACCCCCCAGCATAATCACATGCCCCCCTGTAGGAACCAGTGAAGTGCTGGCATTCATACCTAATTTGCTTACATTGCACCTTGCCCCCTCCAGGCAGTCTTGCCTCAGTCCCAGCTCTGTGGGCCCCGTCCCCAAGAAGACCAGAGCAAACCTTGCCAACACTGCATCTCCCAACCTCCCTTGAACACACCTTGTTAAAGGTGCACCCGCACCTGCCCATGTATGTTTTGTTGAGCAGCCAGTTGGCCCCAGTCACCACAGCAGCTGTGTGTCCTCTGTGGAAAAGAACCAGCACCATCTTGTTAAAAGTGCGTGCCCCACCCACTACTTTCAAGAGCAAGAAACCTAGTTGACTTTCTAATCCAGAGAAGCAGACACAGAGAGTCAGGCAAAATGAGGAGACAGAGGAATATGTCCCAAGTGAAAGAACAGGACAAAAATCACAGCAAGATACCTAAGTTAAATGGAGATAAGCAATATGCCTGATAGAGAATTTAAAGTAATGATCAGAAAGATACTCACTGGACATGAGAAGAGAGTGGAAGACATCAGTGAGATCCTTAACACAGAAATAAAAAAGAACCAATCAGAGATGAAGAACACAATAATTGAAATTTCAAATATACTTGATGGAGTAAATAGCAGGCTAGAGGAAGCAGAGAAATGAATTAATGACCTGGAACACAGAGTAATGGAAAGTAATCAAGCTGAGTAAATGAAAGGAAAAAAATTATGCAAATTAAGAACAGTCTCAGGGAACTCCGTGACTCCATCAAGTGTAGTAACATTTGTATTGTAGGGATCCCAGAAGAAGGGAGAGAAGAAGGACAGAAAATTTATTTGAAGAAAAAATAGCTGAAAACTTCCTGAAGCTGGGGAAGAAAACAGATACCCAGATTCAGAAGGCACAGAGATACTCCCCCCAAAAAAATCAACCTAAGGAGGTCCAAACCAAGATACACAGTAAATAAAATGGCAAAAAGTAGTGATAAAGGAAAAATATTAAAACAGACTATAACAAGAGACAAAGAAGGATACTATATAATAATAAAGGAGACAATCCAACAAGAGGATATCCTTTCTGGTATCTTTCTATGTGAGAATGTATAACTCTTCCACATTAATTGAAATCTTGTATAATATTTCCTGGGGTGCCTGGGTGGCTCAGTGGGAAGCACCTGCCTTTGGCTCAGGTCATGATCTCAGGGTCCTGGGATAGAGCCCTGCCTCGGGCTGCTCAGTGGGGAGTCTCCTTCTCCTTCTCCCTCTGCCCCTCCCCCATCCGTGTGTATTCTCTCTCTCTCTCTTTCTCAAATAAATAAATAAAATCTTTAAAAAAAAAATCTCGTAACAACACTTCTTGTTCCATGTCAATTCTGAAACATCCCAAATTCTAGACCTTATATGCCAGAAGTAGAAACCTACTTTACTTTCCTATCCATAGCCTTTAGGACCAAATACATACTTGTGGGGTGCCTGGTGGCTCAGCTGGTTAAGCGCTAGACTCCTAATTTCGGCTCAGCTCATGATCTCAGGACATCCGGCCCCCTGCTCAGTCAGGGGTCTGCTTGAGATTCTCCCCCTCTCCCTCTGCCCCTCCTTCCATTTGTGCACACAAGCTTTCTCTCTCACTCTCTCAAATAAATAAATAAATCTTCAAAAAAAATACAAATTTGTAAGTCCTGAAACAGGATTTCCATAAAAAAATAAGGGAAAATATGAACATTAATTTGAACAAGAAAAAATAATTCAGAAGCTTAAAAAAGAAACTAATAAAAGCCACATTTAAAAATTTTAAAAAGCAGATATTTTGTTAATAAATTATCTGACATGCTTTTTCTACAATTAATATTGTCTTATAGATAATTATGCACAGAATTTTTTTTAAGACAACACTTGTTTCTTTAGGTTATTTCTCTGCATTGTTGGCAATTTCCTTGCCATTTTTTTCTGGGAACCCATTTCAGGATAAAAGGTGTCAGGTGCTGTACAACATGTTCTAAAACATCAGACTGAGTAGAATATGTGGCATCACACATTGATGCGTTTATTTCACTGTTACAGAAATTCTGATAAATTCTATTTCCTAAGAGTCCCATCAAAAACATTATCATATATGACATATATGATATGTATATTGTAATATATTTGATATATATGATAATGTTTATAAATTTTGAGTGCTGCATCTTTTTTTTTTCTTGTTTGGACAGAAGAGAATCACTGTGTTGACTAGGTATCAATGAGAACTGAATCCTCTTTTTATAATTTTCACTCTTAGTAAACTGAAGTTTCCATTTACCATTATCTGGTTCTTTGTATTTCAAACCTTGTTTTTCTTCTACTATTGATATATTTCACAGCTGCTGAGGATTTAGAACATGTGCACTTCTTGACTAGATCACTGACCTTCTATCTGCATATCAGGACACTCGGGGGGTGGGCATAGCTAGTGATAGGAGAATCACCATTCTGCACCTCAGATCATATAGAGTAACATAATTGACTTCAAACCATGTGCATTTATCTCATTATATCCATATTGAACATAGCCTCAACTCAACTTCCCCTTTTAGATGAATCCCTAAAATTCTACTATAACAATAATACTATATACAAAAAAAGCAACTTTGAAGAATATCAGAGTGGAAAGAAATCAGTCTTAATCAAATGGAGTTAAGTGTTTCTACTTTTGCAAATGTTGATACCCAAGACCATGTAAACATATTACTGGGAAGCTTCCCAAGACCTTGAAAGGAGTTTGTGCAATGGAAGAATCCAGAGCTTAAGTTTCATTGGCTATGTGGGAAATCAGCCTCAAAGGGCTTTGTATAAAGAGGGACTAAAAGTCCCAAAATCTAGAAGCAAAACTTTTTAAAAAACAAATGAACACCATTATGCAAAGTCTATTCATTCAATGACTTCTTAACTTGAAGACCTAAAACAAGGTCCTGCAGAAGGGCAGTGTTTTTGGGAAAAAAAAAAAAAAAGTAAAAATAAAAAATCTGGCTTTTGAAAAAAAGAAAAAGAAAAATAGACATTCAAATTAATACTAATAAGTAATGTGATTATTAATTTATTTCAATATGACCATATAAGCACTACAGAACTGAAATATGAGCAAAATTAAACATAGCTACTATAGTGACAAAAATCCCTGATCCCAGATTTAAGAGAAGTGCTGTCTCTTCCTATCTGTTTCTTGCTTCAGCCAATGTCTTAGCATTCTTGAAAAGAGTAGGGAAATATATGTGTAGTTAAAAAGGTCTATACTGGGGCGCCTGGGTGGCTCAGTTGGTTAAGCGACTGCCTTCGGTTCAGGTCATGATCCTGGAGTCCCCGGATCGAGTCCCGCATCGGGCTCCCTGCTCGGCAGGGAGTCTGCTTCTCCCTCTGACCCTCCTCCCTCTCATGCTCTCTGTCTCTCATTCTCTCTCTCGCAAATAAATAAATAAAATCTTTAAAAAAAAAAAAGGTCTATACTTTTTCTAGACCTTCTCAGATGTTTCTAAGGATCCTTGCTGCATTTATTTTCTAAACTTTCTAAAATTCTGAGAAGTAAGTTATTAAAGGAGTTGAAAAGTAAGAATGTGGCTAAAGAGAGAGAGAGAGACAGAAAAAAAATCAGGTAAGAATGGAAGCATTATAAAGAGAATGAATACAAAAATACATTTTGGGTCAGGAGTATAACCTAGTTCTGAAGAGTTAAGGAGAAAAACATATCGATAGATGTAACAAAAATATATATCTACAGATATATCTAAATTATCTAAATATGGGGGGAAAAATGAAGTTAGGAGTCCTGTTTACTATAGCGAGAAAAGGCAGGGAAACAAGGGCTGGATTCTCTACATCTTCCAGCTGGAATACAGAATAAATCTGGAAGCGACAGAGCAGAGCCAGCTTCAGGTTATGATGGCCAACAAGCAGAGCATGGTACCCAGAAGGTATGATGACACAGAAGAGAAGAAAACCCTGCAACACAACTGGCAATGACTCTCTTGTGTTGCTACAGATTTCTTAATAAATAAGCTCAGCGGGAAATCAGATGCCAGGTATATGTAGTGACCTACAATGGTGTTGGGAGTCAAGAGTGGAAAGCTGGACATTAAGTGGTAGGGGAGTTGGGAACGGGATTTTAAGAGATTCATCCAAAGCAAATAAAGGGACAAAGGAGGGCCTCCGTCATCACCTGGGAATTGAGCAGTACCTGATTTTAAGACACATAAATGACAGGGATCCAGTTATCAAAAGTGGGTATGATGTGAAGATAAAAAATCTTGAATATCGTTGGTATCATTAGACCCGTGGGACAGGCACAGAATAACAGAATGTCAGCCCTGACCTTCCCACAGGAGCACTTGATGCTTCCAAAACAGACTTCCTGAGAGTAAATCTTGACTCCCATTGGGTGGATGGCAATGGGCAAGTGGGAAGCTTAATTTCTCTGTATTAGTCTTCCTTATTAGTAAAATAGGACTATAATGTTATCCGATTTGTTGTGAGGATCGAATGGCATTATGTACATAAAGCATTAGGACAGTATGTGACCCTTTATAAACAATCACTGTTTGCTTTCATTGTTGTCCTTTTTATCATTATATACTTAATTTTGGCAAAAAGGTACCATCTGTAATTTTTGCCCTTTTAATCACTATATACTTAATTTTGGCAAAAAGGTACCATCTGTACCTGAAGGGTGGATAGCCCCTTAGAAAAATGACATTGATTGGCAAAGAAAAAGATTTAGATTTCAGTGGAACCAGGCTCTAGGCAGAAACCAGTTTGAAGGCAGCAAACTAAGTGGGTGCCATATCCTGAGTGAGAGCCAGATAAGAGTGAACACATCCACAAGAATGCTTAAAAAGACCAAGCCTTGGGAGGGAGAGCAACTAAAATGTTCATTTATTGTTGGTGGGGGTGTAAATTTGTTCACCCATATTGGAAAATGGTTTATCAATGTCTACTGAAGCTAAATATAGGACTGTCCAATACCTCACTAATTCTTGTCACAAGAGAATGTCCAGAAGAAAGTAATGCATATGTCCATAAGCAGACATATACAGCATCACCTATAACAGCTTTATTTATAATAGTCAAAACCTGGAAACAACCAAAATGTGCATCAGTAGGAGAATGGATACATAAATTGTAGCATATTCATACAATGGAAAACTATTTGGCAATAAAAAGAGAATAAACTAAGCAACATGGATCACTCTCACAGAAATTACACTGAGCAAAAGAAGTCAGATGTAAAAGAGCCCCTCCTGTAATATTCAGCTTACAGAAGTTCACGAACAGGCAAAACTAACATATGGTGATAGAATCGGAAAAATGGTTATCCCTTGAGAAGGGTAAGTAGGTGGGTATTTGATAGGGAAAGGACGTTGGGGAGCTGTCCAGGGTGCTAGAAATGCTCTATAACTTGATCTCGGTTATGGTTACTTGAGTGTAAAAACTAATCTGTATTAAATACATGCATCCTTCATGGTGTAGAAGTTAAATCTCAATTTAAAAAAAATAACAAGAAAAAAGATGAGACTTGGGTAAGGCCTCCCATTGAGAAGGATGATGATGCCTGTCGGTTACTTAGTGATTTCTCTGTTGGTGCTGACCTAACTGATTCAAAGACATTAACCCTTCATATCAGCAGTAAGGGGAAGACATTCAGATTTCCTTGAGTCTGGGAGAGGATTTATGACTCCCATGTGAATGAATAATTATGCCTGAGCATGAGTAGGAGATAGCCTATGATGCCAGGACATAAGAGTGAGGCCATTCAAAACCTTAATCTGGCATGCAGGGGTGCCACATAGCGGTGCAAAGCATGCAAATAAGTCCTTCTGTCTTCAGTGGCAGTTTAAGGCAATAAATAAAGATACTGGATCCACAGTCAAATTCGACTAGGTCAAAGCCCATCTCTGCTTCTTAGCAGCTCTGTGACCTAGGCAAGCTATACAACCTCTCAGAGCCTCAGTGTGTTCATTGTAAAATGGGCTAATAAAGATACCTATCTCACAGGTTTATTGTGAGGACTAAATGGGTTCATATTTAGATAAAGTATTTAGGAGATGATCTGGCAAATTGTAAAGCCTATGTAATGTTAAATTGTACATTGTTTCTCAAATGTGACTACTGCCTATAACAATAATTTTTCTACTTTTAAAATTCAGAGACTGATAAAATTCCCCTAATACATGCTTTGGTGACCGACACAGGTTCTATAAATGTTGATTTAGCCCAACAGAGACATTGAAAAGTGAACTACAATACTCTACCCATGTCATAGAAGGACATATTAGAAACCCAAAACCCACAATAAGGACAGGAATTATCTCTATATAAACATCATCCATTAAATGAACAAAATTTAGCACCTGGATAACTCCACAGTGCAATGCTTTTATTTTCCTTTCCTAATTTTATCTCCAAAACAGGAAGTCTTCATCATAGTCCAGTTTATTAAGCAGAAGCCATCTGGTCCCTTTGGCGTTACCGGTGATAGCTAAATCCATGCTGGGACATTTGAAACCTCGATTTCCATGTTAACTTCACAGGCAACTCCGGGAAGAGCAAGGGAAAGAACATATTATGTTGAAAGGCTCCAGTTATGAGGTAGGGAGGTTGAGACTCATTTAACAAGAATTATAATGCATTCACCTAAAAGCTGAGTTTTGGAAGTCATTATGCTCGTAAGCACTGCATAATGCCTACTGCCAACAGAGCTATACATATGTGGGAAACCAAACTCCCAAGAAGTGGTTGATATCCTGTTTCAAAGAAGAGATGTGAAGCTAATTATGCGGATTGCATAGAACAGATTCAATGATCAGGCAGATGCAGATGTATTTTGGACAGTCATATTTAGACGTTTAGAACAGAACACAGTGGGAAAGTTGACTTTGAAAAACATATTTGCTGGTATGTTTAACTCTATCACTAGAGGGCAGGCTCTTCAGAGGACATCTGGAAGGTGCCTCCTACTGTACCTTATAACTGGCACAAAAGTATCCCAAAGAAGTCTTGAACTGTTTCTGTTGGAGCACTATCTTATAAGCAACTGCTCCAAACATTAAACGTCACCACAGTTAGAGAATGATTTAGAAAAGAGGAAATTAAAAGTTGCAACAGGAAGCTTTAAATGATAAAGTAAGGAATTAGCCAAAATGGTATTTTGCAGAGTTCACTTTTTTTCCTTCCCAAATTCTACTAAAAGCATGACTACAAATGTTTATTAGGGTTTTGTTTTATACTACCTTTCTGCATACTGAAAATAGAAGCTTAAGATGGAGTTCTCCAATTTCAGTCATTACTAACATATTTGATTTGCTTAGTCCTTCAACAATGAAGAGGAAAATAGTTTCTTTTTTTATTATTATTTATTTATTCATAAGAGACAGAGAGAGAGAGACGCAGAGGGAGAAGCAGGCTCCCCGCTGAGCAGGGAGCCCAATGCGGGACTCGATCCCAGGACCCCGGGATCATGACCTGAGCCAAAGGCAGATGTTTAACCATCTGAGCACCCAGGCACCCAAGGAAAATAGTTTCTTAAATTTTCCAACAGTAAATGTACAAAATATGAGTGTGACAATCAAGCATGATACTCTTCAATTCTGGTTCAACTAAATATGGAGTAATTGAATATTTGCTTCAATTTTTCCTTCAAAAATATTTCAGAGTAGCTCAAGGAAGCACGTTAGGTAGCCCAGACTCTCAATTCATTTATTTATTCAATAATTTATTCATTCCTTCCAGAAGCATTTGTTATCTACCATACATCCCAGGAACCACCATGTGGTAGAGCTGACAGCACATCGGTGAACAAACCATAATCCCTGCCCTGAAAATCTCTTAGTCTATCATACCTCATGGGGACAACTGAGGCCTGACCAGGATGCTGTAGGAGTAGAGTAGGGAGATACCCAAAACAGACCATGTTGGGTGGGCAATTACAGAACATTCTAGAAGGAGGATGATGTTTGATATCAATAACAGTGTGGGAGAGGAAGAAATGGATACCTTGTAATAGCTAGAGGGCACAGCACATGAGAAGAGGGAAGAATATGTGGTACCTGCCGGGATGGGCTATCAATGCAAAGTGTAGGTTAAGGAGGGCACATGCTGGGGAGAGGTAGGAGTTGAGAAGACATGATAGGTAGGCGAGTGCAAGAACATGATGAGCTAAGGACTTGACTCTTGCACCAGGAACGATAGGCACCCATATGTCATGAACCTAGGATTCATCTCAGCATTAGTGTCCTAGGTGCAAAACACTTTTCAAAAGAAAATGAGAGAATTTTCTCAATGATCACCTAGGTAAGAAAGTTGTGCCAGGATAAAGTTATATAAGGTTCAAGTAAGGCTGGGTTGTAGAAAATGTGTCAAGAAGACAGAATTCTAGGAAATTAGAAGATATTTGCAAATGACATATCAGATAAAGGGCTAGTATCCAAAATCTATAAAGAACTTATTAAACTCAACACCCAAAGAACAAATGATCCAATCAAGAAATGGG
Source organism: Neomonachus schauinslandi (assembly GCF_002201575.2). Classification (NCBI taxonomy): domain Eukaryota; kingdom Metazoa; phylum Chordata; class Mammalia; order Carnivora; family Phocidae; genus Neomonachus; species Neomonachus schauinslandi. Next base: position 34,065,216 of record NC_058413.1, read on the forward strand.
TAGAAGACATGAACAGACATTTTTCCAAAGAAGACATCCAAATGGCCAACAGACACATGAAAAAGTGCTCAACATCGCTTGGCATCAGGGAAATCCAAATCAAAACCTCAATGAGATACCACCTCACACCAGTCAGAATGGCTAAAATTAACAAGTCAGGAAACGTCAGATGTTGGCGGGGATGCGGAGAAAGGGGAACCCTCCTACACTGTTGGTGGGAATGCAAGCTGGTGCAGCCACTCTGGGAAACAGTATGGAGGTTCCTCAAAAAATTGAAAATAGAGCTACCATACGACCCAGCAATTGCACTACTGGGTATTTGCCCCAAAGATACAAATGTAGGGATCCAAAGGGGTATGTGCACCCTGATGTTTATAGCAGCAATGTCCACAATAGCCAAATTATGGAAAGAGCGAAGATGTCCATTGACAGATGAATGGATAAAGAAGATGTGGTATATATACACAATGGAATATTATGCAGCCATCAAAAGGAATGAAATCTTGCCATTTGCAACAATGTGGATAGAACTGGAGAGTGTTATGCTGAGCGAAATAAGTCAGTCAGAGAAAGACATGTATCATATGACCTCACTGATATGAGGAGTTCTTAATCTCAGGAAACAAACAGAGGGTTGCTGGAGTGGTGGGGGGTGGGAGGGATGGGGTGGCTGGGTGATAGACAGGCGGGAGGGTATGTGCTATGGTGAGCGCTGTGAATTGTGCAAGACTGTTGAATCACAGACCTGTACCTCTGAAACAAATAATACATTGTATGTTAAAAAAAAAAAAAGAAGAAGAAGAAGATAGCAGGAGGGGAAAAATGAAGGGGGGGCAATTGAAAGGGGAGACAAACCATGAGAGACTATGGACTCTGAGAAACAAACTGAGGGTTCCAGAGGGGGGGAGAGTAGGAGGATGGGTTAGCCCAGTGATTGGTATTAAGGAGGACACGTACTGCATGGAGCACTGGGTGTTATACGCAAACAATGAATCATAGAACACTACATCAAAAACTAATGATGTAATGTATGGTGATTAACATAATTTAAAAAAGCATTCCCTTGTATCTAATTTACTTTAGGGAATCATAGGGAAAGAAATACCTAACAATATACATTGTGTGCAGTGTCATGATGTTATATATCATGTTCTAATAACTCGAAAACCCTCCATAAAATCTCCAAGACATATAATCCTTTGTTGAGAGTGGTGTTTTAAGGGAGTAAAGTGAATAAAGAATAATAAATAGCTATAGCGTGTGAATGGAAATTCAGGGAAAAAGGAAATTCTGAACAAGGTATTATAACAAAAACATAGGCATTCAAGACCCCTAGAAATATTAATGATAGGGTAGTGCTAAGTTCTATACTTGTGAAACAGGAGCCTGAGTTTTAAAATCTCCAAGATAAGATTAACTCCAAATACCGGAGAACTCAGGACTCAGGGTAGCGGGTATCTGACATCTGAACTATACCACAATAAACTGCATCACCAGAGGGAGCCTAACTGTGTCTCTGAGACATAGAACCAGAGAAAGATTAATATTCCAGGAGCCTGTTCACAATTTTGTTGGGGGAGAGGTAATCATCATCATCATCATCATCATCATCATCATCATCATCATCATCAAGAGGATAATAAGAATAGTATCCAAAAGGCTGGTTGACAGGCACCTTAACAAGTCAATGTCAAAATTCTAAAGACAATAAAAATAATAATCTTGCTCCATATCTCAAATGGAAATTAGGTTTTCTAAAACTGAATAGATGACTTCTTCCTTTCATTGAAAGGAAAAGGAAGAAAATAAGCACAGGAACATTTCTCTATGATGGGAGGAGAGAGGAATATGGAGGCAACACTCAAACTGCACTTGCATAGGGACCCTACTGCTGTTTGACAAGGATGTCTCTATTCCCACTCTATCCTGACAGTCTTCCCAGAGCAAAAAAAAAAAAAAAAAAAAAAAAAAAAAAAAAATATATATATATATATATATATATATATATATATATAGTGAATTAACATCTTCATTTTGGATATACTAAATATTTACCTTAAGCAATGATCCAGACAATCAAATAGCTCTCTTACATAGAAAACATTTAGATAAGTAGGGCAAACACACACAAATAAAAAAAAAAAATAGAATTCACTAAATATACCACATAGTATGACAGAGGAATGTGGGAAATAGGAAGTTAAAGGTAGTTCATCTCCTGATTATCAGGAAATTTTGTCAGGAAAGAGAAAAACATATTTGTAAAATGAAGGAAGTGATGACTCTAACAGAGTAGAAAATGATAGAACGCACTCTCAGTTGCAGAAATTGGGGAAGGCTGCATCGGGGTGACTTTTTAAGAATGACTATTATGCAGGTTATCTCTGAAACTAGGATGTGTGTGCAAATAGTTATTTGAGTTCCCATGAAAACCTGGTTGAGGAGTTATAAAGTTAGATGGGAACGGAAGGACACTAGTTAAGAGTTGACTTAAGGAGCAGTCTGACACTGTAAGCATCTGGGAATGAATACAGCTGGAGACCTCTGGGAGGTGAAGAACATACCTCAGCTTGTTTTCCCACTAGGGGAAGAAAACCAGTTACAATGACTAATTTCCTGTGTCAGCTTGACTGGGCAAAAGGATAACAGATATTTGGTTAAACATTATTCTGGAAAAAGCTCCTTGACATTGGTCTTGGCAATAAGATCTCTGGATATAACATTGAAAGCATAGGCAGCAAAAGCAAACGCAGAAAATTGTGAGTGATTACATCAAAATAAAAAGCTTCTGTACAGCAAAGAATCAACAAACAATGAAATGAGAAGACGATCTATGGAATGGGAGGGAGTATTTGCAAACTGCATATCTGAGACAGGGTTAATATCCAAAATACGTGTGGAACTCCTACAACTCCATAGCAAAGAAAAAAAAAAAACAGAAAAAGGACAAAATGCCTAAATAGGCATTTATCCAAAAAAGGATATTTTGCCATTTATTACAACTTGGATGACCCCAGAGGACATTATGTTCAGCAAAATAACCAGACACAGAAAGACAAAGACGGTATCATTTCACTCATATGTTGGAATCTAAAAAATCTGAACTCATAGAGCCAGTAAATATAATGTTGGTTACTGTGTTCTGGGGGATGAGGAAAATGGAAGATGCCGGTCAAAGGGTATAAATTATCAGTTACAGATTATGAGTTCTGGGGGTTTAATGTACAGCATGATAATTATAGTTAATAATATTGCCTTGCATACTTGAAATTTGCTGGGAGAGTGATCTTAAGTGTTATCAACCACACACACAATAGTAGCCGTATGAGGTGATGGATGTTATTAACTAACTTGATTGTGGTAATTGTTTCACAATGTATACATATATTCAATCATCATGTTGTACAACCTAAATATACACAGTTTTGTCAATCATACCTCATTAAAGCTGGAAAAGAGTTTAAAAATAAAATATTAAAACAAAACATTATTCTAGGTGTATCTGTGAGGATGTTTTTCATGAGATTAACATCTGAATCCCTAGACTGAGTAAAGCAAATTGCCATCCCCAATGTGGATGGACATCATCCAGTTCACTGAAGGCCTGAAGAGAACAAAAAGGCAGGGAAAGAGAATTCTCTCTCTACCTGTCTTTGAGCTCAAACATTGGACTTCTGCTTTCAAACTTAGACTAAGACTAGAACTTACACCATTGGTTCTCCTGGTTCTCGGGCCTTTGGACTTGGACTGGAACTATACCATTGGCTCCCCTCGGGCTCCAGCTTTCTGACTATAGATCGGGGGACTTCTCAGACTTCATAATCATGTGAACCAAATCCATATAATAAAGCATATGTATATATATATATTTCTCCTATTCGTTCTGTTTCTCTGGAGAACCTAGACTAATCTAATATAGCAGGATATCTTTTCTTCTAACTCCTATCTGAGTTGGCTGAGGGCTGTTCCTATGGTCTCAACTCCCTAACAATTCAGTGTGCACTGGAATCACAAGTGTCCAGGCCACAGATACATCTTTGCAACAACCATGAACATTGGACAAGGCCTAAGAAAACTGGAAGGAGAATTTTATAGGACAGAGGAAACAGTATAAGCAAATGCACATAGATGGGCAAGTTCAGGGGAAAATCAGGAACAATATGCAAAGCAGTTTTGAAGTTTAAAGGGAGTGAAAAGAAGTCTGATGAAATAGGATTGGAAGAGGATAACCTACGGATCTAGATTAACAAGTTTATTTTTCCCCCTGCATAAAAATTACAAGCAAAAACATTTTTGAGCAGTAAAGTGATGTAAACAAAACTAACTTTCAGAAAGATCAGGTGAGCAATCAGGTGGAGAATGGAATAAAAGGGAAAAGAGTATTGATTGAGAAGCCAGTTAGAAGGTTCTTGAAAACATCCTGGAGTAAGGTTCTGAGAATTTGATTTGGGAAAGATGAAGTAGAAATTGAGAGGAGAAGAAGAAAGCAGAGCTATTATGGAGGCAGACTCCCTAAGATTTGGCTAATGTTTTAAGGTGAGCCATAAGGAAAAAGAAAAAAAACAAAAACAAAAATACGAGTTTGCTTTCCCCTTGAGATCAAGAACTTGGGACAGAATCCTGCGTATTAAATGATGGTAATGATAAGGGGATAATGAGTCCTCTTTTAGATCTTCTGTGTTTGCATGAACTTGACATGAACCAGTGTTGACCACGTTAGACCCATCAGAAGAAGTGCACTGAGTTAGCTTAAGGACAGTGGTGAGCACAAGAGGCACTGCTGGAGGGTAAGCAATGTCAGGTGCCATTGAGGAGAAAGAAGGAAGGTGTATATGAGAACAGAGAAAACAAATGTCACCAGTTAAAGGCAAGGGACCATGTTAGGCAGTACTGAGACATGAGGCAATATTTCTTGGAAATACATGGCCCATCTACAAGGAGATGCTGATAGGAGTCTAACTAGGGCGATGAACATTTTCATTCTTTGTATACCTGGGCACCACTGGGACTTACAAACAGTAGATGATCAATTCATATTACTTGACTGGTAATGGGGGAGCAGAAAAAAAGGGGGGGGGAGGCAAGAAAAGACAAAAGAGAGAGAAAATAAAATACAAGGAGAAGAGTAAGTATCCCAGTAAATTCTCCCCTCCAGACACACATAAGAAAGGCATAGAGCTGCTAATACCCTTCTAGTAAAAAAGGAGCAAGCTCATTATTTTTACACTTTCTAAAGCTGCTTCCTGCTCTGTGCTACTTCTGTAGCAGCACTAGACTTACTTAGATGGCAAACATGTCAGAAGCTTTTAAATCTTTTTAAAAGATCGCCCCACGGCCTCTTCTTCACAGAGCAGAATTAACAGTGATGTGCTTCCTCAGTAGGAATGCAGAGCTAATCTAACTTAGACTTCTCAGTGTCTGGTCCTTCTTTAACTACTTCATTTCCTACAAGGGGAAAGTCATAGTGGACCGAAAGAAGGTCCCAAGGTCATACAGGGAGTGAGATGGTAGAGGAAAAGGTCTTCATCTTCTATCTAGCTTTGCTGGACTGAATTTCTTAATTGTGCTTTGAGATTACTAACTGGAAAAGTTTTGTTCCACAAACAATGATCATAGACCTCAACACAATCATAGTGACTAGCCAAGAACTTCATATACCCATTCTCGAATAATATTCACAAAACCCATGGAAAAGACATTACTGTCTTTATTTTTCAGGTAAGAGAATTAAGGTTCAGAATCTAAATGCAGTTGAGACTCTTAACTCTAGGAAACAAACTGAGGGTTGCTGAAGGGGAGGTGGGTGGGAGGATGGGGTAACTGGGTGATGGGCATTAAGGAGGGCACTTGATGTAATGAGCACTGGGTGTTATATGCAACTGATGAATCGCTAAATTCTACCCCTAAAACTAATAATACACTATGTGTTAACTAAATTGAATTTAAACAAAAATTAAAAAAAATAATAAATAAATTTAGTTGATTTGCCCAAGGTCACAAAACGAATAATAGTGTAACGTGGGGATGAACCCAGGTTGCCTGACTCCAAAGTCCACCTTCTTTCCAACACCCAGAAATGCTTCTAAACTTTGGACTACCGAAACACCAACTGTCATGTAGAAATAAAGGAGTTAAACTTGGTGAACACTCTGAGTAAGTCTGTGGTTTCCTTAATTGCTCCTAAAGACGATTTTTTCTTAGATTTTGTGATCTGGAGACTTCTCAAACATTTATTCGTAGAGAGGTTCTAAGGCATTTTACTTGTTTAGAAATCAGATTTAACAGGTTAACAAGTATGTGAACTTGAACTAAGAAAAGAGGCATTTCTTTGGAGCTTCCTGATTCTTAAAAGGATCTTCCCTCTGTTATTGCCCCTAAAACTTCTATTTATAATGTCCCTACATTTATTACTTCATCTATAGGAGACTAGTAGGAATGCAATAGATATTAGATTCTCAATACATCTTGTAGGTGAATTATTTAGCCTATCTGGTCTAAATGTAGTCTTAAATCTGTTTTGGACTTATTCGTGTCTTTCTTCATCAGATAAAGGTGATCTACACAGAAGAATTAGCCTCATTTTTAACACATATTGAATTAATAGACTCGGTATGTGTAATGTTTATATTAATATAAAATGTTTTAACCTTCACTTTACTCTTCCCAAAATTCATAGACTGTTTTAAGTTATTTATATACTGCACACTATTTGCATTAGTTTACCAAGTATTACAAAGTTAATTTGATGTGATCTAATGCTGTTTTTCCACAATTAAATTGCATTCTTGAAATAAAAAGACATCACCCTAAGCTAATAGTTACTTTGGCTAAAATGCAAAACATCTAAATGCATGCTGAAATATTTGTAATTTTCTCTGGCCAGAAAGAATTGTGTACCACCACAAATCAATTCCCTTGATTTCCCTTATCTACATCACAGTTTAAAAAAGCCCATCTTAGAGTAAGCAAAGACAGTCTTGACTTAATGACAATAGGTCATATTTCTAAGATATTCCACATTCACCAGCTTTTACTGCAAATGTAGTAAAGACTGTATGAATAATGCATTATATGTTAAAAGGGAGCAAAAATGCAAATTGAATAAGGTTCAATCTATGTTTGTATCTTTGTATCCAAATTAAGGAAGGTATGTCATGACTATGAAAGACAGCAATTATGGAAAAGCCAAGCATATGCTCTCACTTAACATCATCCCAGCTCTTAGCTATTCAAGAGAACATGAAAGAAGATTCCTCTAAGCTTTTCAAGTTTTCTTCGTTTGGTTCCGTAACCACTATTTACACAATTGTTTTTACTTCTCAGAAGGCAGGCTAGGATGCCAGACAAAGAGAAGTGTTGAAACCTATGCTGCTCCATTTCACAACTTTTTTTGTTTTTTGTCAGATTTCTAAACTTTCAGAGTAAAGACTACATTAAAGACCGGGAGTACTTAAAGGATTATTTCGGGGGTGAATTAACTACATTATCCCTGTCACACATCAGTGGGTATTACAGGCAGTCAGCTTTACTGATTTAGGGGGCTTGTTTATTTGAGAATCTTGATATCCTAAAAATCCTTGATAATCTGACAATTTACTGAAAACATGTCAGATTAATTGCACTGTACTTTCCAACAATCATCTCTACTCATTTTTAGGGCAAGTAATTTTAAAATGTTATTAATGTAGATCCTTGAATTTGCATAATTTATTTTTCTTTCCCTTTTTACACCAGTGTTTCAAGATTAGGTGGTAACTTCCAGCATGTGTAATCACACATACTTCACAAAGCATGAAGAATCATGGAAAATACTCATCAATTCATTAGTCCAGTGAGTGCATATTATGTGTATATAATAGCAAATAAGGCAGTCACAATTTCTATAGCTAGGAGTTTATAGTCTACTAAAGGAGACAAACTAGTGATCATAATCTTAGTAGATAAGAGTTATAATAAATAATCACAGGTCACCACATGGACACATTGCAGAACCACAGATGTGTTCCCTCCATATCCTATGACTGTCCAAAAAAAATCAAGGGCAATTCCAAAGGTTGACCAACTTAAAAAGAATAAGACTGGGAAAATGCAAAATGGATCCTACCATTCCTTTTAAAAATAAAACATCAGTTAAACTAGGCAGATCTTTTTTTTTAAATCTCTAAAATGGAAACAATAAAAAAAAACAAGTGTATCTCCATGAGAGAAGACATCACTGGGGCTTCATTCAACAACTCATACCTAGCTTAGTACCTGTCATGTAGTAAGGGCAAGTCAGTATTTCTGAAATAATGAATGGATAAAATAACTGGTGATACATACTGAAATTTCTCTATTTCCACATCTCAATTCTATGATGTTTTATGAAATGTAACTTGTCTGCATTATTATTCTTGCTTCAAGTTACCATGTGTTGAATACTTAATGTGCTATTAAAATTTTTAGTACCCTTAGGAGGAAGTTATAAAACATGAGTAAACAGGCTTATAGAGGTTAAAAAATTTGCTAAAGGTCACATATGCAGTAAAGGTCAAATCTGAGATACAGACTCTCATCTGTCTGACTCATCTCATCTGACATGACCCACTCTCTTCCTATGACATAAAGTTTCATCAACTAAGGCAATAACTGAATTCTTTCCACCCATATGTTATTTTATGACCCAGTGAAAATAAACCTGCTTAGCAGCAGCTGTCTCCATATAAGCTTACTGAAAATGTTACTATGATCAGAAGTTAGAAATGAAAAATAGCTCTCACAACTCATTTCCTAGCTAGAGGACATAACACTTAGTCTAAATGCCAAGGATTGTTCCTTGCAGAGCAGGCTGGATGCCTGGATGCCGCACTGTATCTTATTTTGCAGAAAATAACCTTTCAAGGAAGAATAAATGCTCCTCAATGAGGATATGAACTCTCTTACAAATAAATTCACCCCTCATTTGTCAAGCTTAAATTAACATTGGGAGATATATGGTGCTTTCCAGAGGGACGGAAAGTCCTGCCTTTGAGACAACCTTGTTCTCTTCTGATACATTTTAAAGTTAATAAGCATATATTAAAATAAGAATCTACCTAAAGACCTGTATTATGTTAGATACTTTAGATGATTTTCCTTAAAAGGAAATAATGCCTAAGACTTGGAACTTAACTATTGAGTGAGTAGTACTTCAGGATACATAACATAAGACACAATTAGAGCGTTTAATAAAATATTTGATTTTAGGATAATTACAAGAAATGCACTGGGACTACAGTAAAAGGAGAAAGTAAGGCAAAGCTATAAATCAGAGGTGGACATTCTTCTGATTTGGCATCCAACCTTGCATAATAAAAAAAGTTTCAGACTGAAATTCCTAAGACTTGGTTCACAACCATCCAGCTATATGAACTTACATATTCGCCTTTTCATTCATTACTTCATGGATGATATAAAAATTTACATATACTTACTATGGACCATGCATTATCCTAGGCACTGGATGTATTTTAGTGAATAAAATATGTACGGTCCTTGCCTTTATGGAGTTAGCAGTGGTCCAATAAACAAATGAAAAACAATAATCTACCTATCTATCTACTAATCCCCCCCAATCCCTTCCAGTCTCCTTCCCTTCCTTTTTAGATAGACAGATATACACACAGAGGTGTATGCATATGTATGTGTGTATAAAACGTACCTGTTTTAATTCATATTTTAAATCTGTGGTAAATAAATAGAAACAATAAAAAATCAACAAGAAACAACAAGAAAAAGAATATAGATAAAGCTACCTAGATAGAATGGTCAGGAAAGATGTTGCTGAAAAGCGACATGAGGAGTCTTGAGGAATGTGAGAATTCCTGGTGTGCCAAGAGCAGAGGCTGGAGAATTCCAGAGAGAAGGAAGAGCATGTGTGAAGCTTCTGAAAGCAATGAAAGCAATCTTGGGGTGTTCAAGGACATTAAAGGGTCTACTGTTGTTGGAAAAAGGGAGGAGGTAGCCCAAGGTGAGTTAAACCCAAGGTCAGACAAAGACTGAATCATAATGGATTTATGAGACCTAGAAAAGTATTGGTGCATTATTCTAAGTGCAAAAAGAAGGGATTTTAGAGAGTAATTTATGATTTCAAAGATTTCAATGGTTTGTAAGTGGAGAACAGATTGGAGGGAGTTTATCGTAGAACCAAGAAGAAGGATCCTGCTGTGGCACCAGGCAGCTGAGAATGGAGGCCTAAATTAAAATGGTGACAGTGAAGACAGGTAAAAATGAATATAGTTAACATATATTTGGAAGAAGAAAAGTAGAACAATATACTCGATCAGTCTGCTGCTAATGTATTCTCTATGAAAACTTCCAAGTCTGCTATTTGCAATATTCTCTTAGAGTTATAACTTTAACAAAAACCCTAAGAGAATTTATTAAGGAAAATCAGAACATCAGATATCACCAGGGAAGTGTTAGTGCTACTTCTGCATCAAATAAAATTGGCCTGATCCTAACTAGATTAGCCAGTTTTATTCACTTTCCTCGCCTGTTGACTAGAGTTGATAAATATCATTTTTGAATTTGCTACACTCCAATCCCTTTACTGCTGCATTTTAATGATAATGTAAATAGCTTTTATTAAAAGTATTTGGGTTATATTCCAATGCTTTGGGATTTGAGGAAAAATTTTGCCCCCCCCCCCAAAAAAGTTAATGAGAATATCCTCAATAGATCACCTGTATATTATTTACATGATTTTTTAGGCACTGCATCATAAAATTATTTGGGCTTCACAGGAAAAAATTCAGCCTATAAAAAGTACGTCTCTCTCCAAAAACTCTTTCATGATCCAATGTTTCACTGATTTCTAATCTTATAACTGTGCCACATAAAGGTGAAATCTGCCACTAGCATTTTTTTATTTCTTTATGCTTTGAGAAATATAAAAAAATTGGGAATTTGTAGGAGATGCTAATAATTTTAAAATTCATGGAAGTAGTTTTTTCTTGAATTATGGTTGATGTACAATGTTATATTAATTTCAGGTGTGTAACGTAGTGATTCAACAATTCTACACATTACACAATTCCTACTATGATAAGTTATCAACTGTCACCAAAGCTATTATATTATTGACTATATTCCCTATGTTGTACTTTTCATCCCCACATCTTATTTATTTTATAACTGGAAGCTTGTACCTCTAACTCCCTTTCACCTATTTCACTCATTCCCCTAACCCCCTACCCTCTGGTAACTACTAGTTTGCTGTATTTATAACTGGTTTTTTTGTTGTTGTTATTGTTGTTCTTTTTTTTTTTTCTTTAGATTCCACATGTAAGTTAGATCATACAGTAATCATCTTTCTCTGACTTATTTCACTTAGCATAATACATTCTAGGTCCATCCATATTGCTGCAAATGGCAAGATTTCATTCTTTTTTATGGCTGAGTAATATTCCATTGTATTATACCACATCTTCTTTCTCCATTCATCTATCCAGGAACACCTGAGTTGCTTCCATATCTTGGCTTTTGTAAAGAGTGCTATAATGTACACAGAGGTACATATATCTTTATGAATTAGTGTTTTCGTCTTCCTCAGGTCAATGCCCAGTAGTGGAAGTACTAGATCATATGGTACTCTTCTTCTCTATTGAGGAAACTCCATACTATTTTCCACAGTGGCTGCACAATTTACATTCCCACCAACAGTGTACAGGGGTACTCTTTTCTCCTCATCTTCACCAGCACTTTTTATTCCTTACCTCTTTGATACTAGCCATTCTGACTGGTGTGAGATGATATCTCATTGTGGTTTTGATTTGAATTTCCCTTATGATTAGTAATATTGGGCAACTTTTCATGTGTTTATTGGCCATCTGTATGTCTTCTTTGGAAAAATGTCTATTGAGGTCCCTTGGTTTTTTCTTATTGTAGCCATGAATAGTTACCACATCTTAACAACAATTAATACAGTAGTAATACAGCAGTTTTTATTCAAAAGTTCATGTATTAGATGTTGGGTAAAGGGATAATATTCCATTTTCAATCATGTGGTTCATCTTGGAAATCCTCTATGGTGAACCAATTTTTTGTTGAATAATTCAGCATTTGTAACACTCTATGCAAAACGTTAAAATTCTATAACAAATGAGGAAATGACCCTATGGAAATTACTTCATAATTTATAACAATAATCCCAAATCAGCTACAGTCCCTAGAATTGACATATAAATTCTCAGAAAAATTAAGATATTTTCTTTTCTTTCTTTCTTTTTTTTAAGATTTTTAATTTTTTTATTTTTTTGGAGAGAGAGAGAGCACGTGAGCAGGAGAAAGGACAGAGGGAGAGGCAGAGAATCTCAAGCAGACTCCACAATCAGCACAGAGCCACATGTGGGGCTCAATCTCACATCCCTGAGATCATGACCTGAGCCAAAACCAAGAATCAGACACTCAGCTGACTGAGTTACCCATGCTCCCCCAATTATTTTTTCTATTCTCTTAATGGCAAACATAGTTTGAAAGCCTCACAGTACATAGTTCAGAAATGCCAAACATGTTTCCTTTCATAAGTCTGTTAGAAAAAACAGGATCTATATATATTTCACACAGGCACTGGTCCAGGGTATAAAATTATTTTTCAGATAACCCAATCCCTCTTTAAAGGGTTTATTTATTTACCTTGACCTGAACGACAGCCTAATTTTCTTAAAGTGATTACGGGATAAAAAAAAAAAAAAGTAACATCAAGGTCATGTCTACAGTGAAGATAGGACTGTACCATAGTTTCTAACATTAAAGACGAGGCAGGGGCGCCTGGGTGGCTCAGTTGGTTAAGCGACTGCCTTCAGCTCAGGTCATGATCCCAGGGTCCTGGGATCGAGTCCCACATCAGGCTCCCTGCTCTGCGGGAAGCCTGCTTCTCCCTCTCCCACTCCCCCTGCTTGTGTTCCCTCTCTCGCTGTGTCTCTCTCTGTCAAATAAATAAATAAAATCTTTAAAAAAAAAAAAAAAGACGAGGCAGGTTTCAAAAGCCTGGCTCACTTCCTAGAAACCAGCTAAAAATTCCACTCATGCCATAATATACATGATATATGAACAATATTTCTAGGTAAAAACTGAGTTTAAAAAGCACATTATATTTTCCTTGCTACAGGAAAAAAGAGAAAGACTCTAAAATAACTGAAATGCCTCTTAATTGATTCCATCTCTGTGGCAGTGGCAGAAAGGTAAACCCCACTGAATCTTGCATATGAAATTGTTAAATGGTACAAGGAGTAGGCAGGAAAGAAAGAAAATTGGAAGAGGGAGAAACAGAAATGGATATAGGAAATCCAGCTCTGATGATGATACTTTTCTTCCATATTTGTCCAAGGGCAGGACAAATATATATATAATTTATATATATATAATATAATATAAATATATTATAAATGTAAACTCATTTAAATGTGCACTTAAATAAAACAACAGAAGAGATATAAATGTCATTTTGCACATGCTAAATTTGTAAAAGAAAAATCATGGTGATTATTTTTCATTTACTTAGCATTGTACCATTGAAATGAGGACCAGGAACATAAAAATAATGCACATTAATATAAATATGATTTGCAAGAAAGAATGCTGTTAGATTGTTTTTCTTTGTGAAAGGGAGATTCTCAAGGAAACCAGATCACTTGAGAAATAGTTTGTGAGACCACGTGGCAGTTGCCACCTGCAATCCAGTCTTCAACCACAGCCAGAGACAAACAAAACAGACATTTATTTATTGTATCTAAGGAAGTTATAAATTGCAGAACACACCCCACGCCATTTACAACTCTCAAAACTGGGTTCTTTTTCATTTTTGTTTCATTTTGTTTTTGTTTTGCTGTTGCTGTCATCCTCCTGATGATGCCCAGTGAAACTGACAAAATGAAAAGGGCTGGGACACCTGCTTATGGGAACAACAAAAAAGGAGCAGATGAGGTTACTGTATCTCATTTTGCAACCACAGCACAGAGAGAGAAGTATTTAAAGGAGGAAGGAGCTCTCCCTAGCTGATAAAAGGAAATACAAGAAAAAACAGAATCTGAACACATAGCAAGTCCTTGGGACTGAGAAAAAGCGAAGTAGGTTCCAAGAGGACCATAGTCAACGGTACCAAATGTGCCTAATAGTTCCCACTCTACAGTTATTGTGAGGCTAAAAAAACATGCAGAATAAATGTCCAGAACATAATACATACTAAGTTAATAATAAATGGTAATCCTCATTCCTTAAATAGATTATTTTTTAAATTATGCCTATATATAAAGCAGTTTCTATTGAGTGGAAGGTGACTGGCATGTCAGATAGTTCAGAATTCAAAAGAAAGATAGAAGCATTCAGCAATCAGAAATTTAATGGCCATGTGAATGAGGAACTTCAGTACCAAGGTAGTCTTCGAAGCCAAACTGAGGTCCATTGAGGAGTTGGTAAGCAAACTGAAACCACACTGTACCTGTTAGGATGACTAGTATCCAAAATAAATAAATAAATACATACATACATACATACATATATACATAAATACATACATACATACATACATACATAAGATATTGGTGAGGGAACCCCTTTGGTTGGGAATGCAAATTCTCAGCCATTATGGAAAACAGAGCATAGATACCCTCCAAAAATTATGCATAGAACCACTATATGATCCAGCAATCCCACTTCATGTATATACCCAGAAGAATTGAAATCAGGATCTTGAGATATTTGCACGCTCATGTTCACTGCAGCATTATTTATAATAGCAAAGACATGGATAATCTAAATGTCCATAGACAGATGAAAGGATAAAGAAAATACGGTATGTGCATAAAATGGAATATTACTAAGCTTTAAAAAAATCATGCCATTTGCAACCACATGGAGGAACTTGGGGGACATTGTACTAAGTGAAATAAGCCAGACAGAGAACAAATACTATAGAATCACACTTACTATATAAGGAATCTAAAATAAACTCATAGAAGCAAAGAATAGAAGGTGGTTACCAGAAGCTAGGAGAAGGGGAAATCGGGAGGTGTTGGTCAAAGGGTATAAAGTTGAGTTATGCAAGACAAATAACTCCTAGAAATCTACTGCTAAGGCAGTGCTGCTCAACTAGAGGCAATTTTGCCCTCTGTGGAACATTATGTGACATTTTAGTTGATATAACAGAAGGTGTATGTGTCACATCTGCTCAGCGTCCTAAAATGCACTGCACGGAACCTCATGACAGAGGATTATCTGGCAAAAATGTCAATATTGCTAAGTTTGAGAACCCTGGGCTAAAAGGTTCAAGAGAAAGTTTATTAATTTTAGGACTAAAAAAATGAGGTATTCACTTAAATAAAATATATATGAGACACACAGTCTAGCTAAAGAAACAAGATCTCTAAGAAGGCAGAATTTGTAAATTAAAAAAAAAAAAAAGAAGAAGTCTCTTCCCACCAGTCCTGACCCCTAGCCCCTGCTAGAGACACTTAGGGTTGGTCCCTCTAGAACCAAGCGGAAAGACTGATGCTGGGGTAGAGACTGAACACGGGATAGCTTCGTTGCCACACTGGTCTTTGTAGAGACATAAACGGAATATTCTCATAGACACAGAAAGCAAAGATGTAGATTTTTTTTAAATGGCACATGGTAGGGATTTCAATATGATCACAGTGAACTTTCCCTTAGGAAGAAAGATTCAGACATATAGTCTTCTTATAAGGCTACTGCTCAGAGGGTTAATGAAAGAGGTATTTGATAGGTTTTAAAGTTGAAAGAGACTGTTCATATTGGATATGCCATCTGTAATACAAGCCTCCAGTATATTGTTTGGTAAGGATGTTTCCCTTTATTACATGATAACTGATGAAGTGGTAAGTCAGAAATTTTGAAGAGAGAGAAGTCTGAGACTTAATCATAACCCCTTTAATTACTTGCTAATGTAATGTTGGAAAACTCATTTAATCTTAAGGGGCCTTATCCCAAACAACTCTTTTAAAGCTATTGACTTAATTAAATTAAATATAATAAATTAAATACAATGGGATACGCTAATGTATACAGTAACCATATAACAACTATAATTTTTTCTTGCCATAAGATAAAAATTAATGAATTCATTGTGGCTTCCCCAAAATATTAAATTGGACAAACAAAAATGATAATTTTAACTCTATTTTCATTTAGTATTTTACTGTGCTCAGGGAGACTAATTTTGCCATACTGGTAAATGTGCAAATACTTCTAAAGAGACTAAAGGCTTGAGTAGAATATTTGCCTCAGTAAGCAAGAAAAAGTTGGGCTCACTGCACAGTTCAGAATATATAATAATGCAATTCTTTGTCAGCACTGTGTAAGTGGGTTCAATGTATAGAATGATATTGTACAATATTTAATAAATCACACACTATGAGAGACAACTCTCAATAAAAACGCAACTGTTCCAGAATATATTTTGCTGAAATCCCATTCCCTCACAACATTAGTTGTCCGTCTATTAATAAGTTCCATGCATGCCAAATAGAGTGTCCTTCTTTTCCTGCTAAGAGCAAGTAAAAAGGAAAAGAAAAATAAATGTCTCTTAATATTGCTTTGAAAGCTAAATTAAACTACTTCCTCCTCACTTACTAAGCCTATTGACTATATCAGTTAGCTTTGTGTCTTACAATCATTAGTAAGTCCTAATGTTCTGGAAAATTTAGTATACATACATCAATTAGTTTAGGGTGATGTTCAGAAAATGGGACTCTTCTTAGATCCCCTGTATAAAAATACCACCTGTTCAGTGTGTCCATTGTAGTTACCCTACATTGAAAATGAGAGCCAAGAAAAAACATTATAGAGTCTTGTGTCCTGAATATGTTAAATTTACTTTGAAAGTGTGTGTGTGTGTGATGATTAGATGAAAGACTACTTCGGTCAAGAAAGAAAAGTTCTTAGGACTTTAGCATCTAGTATTTTGTTATATATCTGAATAGCACTGATTTCAAAATCAAAATTCCATATGCAGATATGTTCATAGCAGTGTTATTTATAAGAACAGATGTGAGGAGTAACCTAATTCATCAATAAAATTACAACTATGAGAATTAACAGTGTTGTACAAAGAGAATATCTGTAGTCCAAGGAGAAAAATCTTAGATACAATGTATAAAGAAAATAAACTAAAACCACTAGTAATACATTAAACAATAAACAGACAAGATCTGTAGGAAGGAAATATTAAAAATCTACAGAGATAAAAAAGGAGACTTGAATAGACTCAAACATATATTGTTTTCATGGAATGGAAGAGTCACAGTAGTAAATATGTCAATTATTTCAATTACTCTAAATTAATACTAACTGAATACATATTAATTACCATATGGACAGGATTATATAAAATATTTTTTAATTATTCAAAAATTCTTTAGGATAAAAATATGAAAAAATAGCTTTGGACTTTTTTGAGAAGGAAGAATAATGAGGGAGAACTAGCTTTAGTGAAAAATGCAAATTCACTATGAAACTACATTAATTCAGATTGGCCCTGGCTTATTTACAGGAGAGACAGCTACAGAGAAGCCAGCAAAATCAGTACAGGAAGCTGGAAGCTGGATTATTCAATCAGAGGTTCAGGTGACAAATACTTAGCCCTTTGAGAAAAATATAAATACTGATTTCACATAAACCAAAAGATATTCTTAAATGAAATGAAATGAAATTCTAAACCTGCTGGTAACATTTCTTTAAGTAATTTTTAAGTGAAGGGGGTTTTTCTATAAATTAATTAAAACCCCCAGAAATCAAAACAGGTTTACAAACCTGTCAATACAAATATATCTAGCCTGAAATAAATGTATGTATGCATGTGTGTGTGCGTGCTTTCAAATGACAACAAAACTAGGAAGAATTCTTTTTTTTTTTTTTTTAAAGATTTTATTTATTTATTTGAGAGAGAGAGAATGAGAGACAGAGAGCATGAGAGAGAGGAGGGTCAGAGGGAGAAGCAGACTCCTTGCTGAGCAGGAAGCCCGATGTGGGACTCGATCCAGGGACTCCAGGATCATGACCTGAGCCGAAGGCAGTCGCTTAACCAACTGAGCCACCCAGGCGCCCCAAAACTAGGAAGAATTCTAAGGCAAGAATTTGATGCCTGGTCTACTGGAAGGGTAGGCCTTTGATAGGATGAGTGAGACAAATTCAGGGTTCCTAATGCTGATATGACTGATCTTAAATAGGTAACTATTTGAAGCTCCAGCTCATACATAAAATGGGGAAGATAACATCATAGAGTTAACTTATGATGTCTATAAGGTTATTGAGAACAGAATAATCTTCACATAAGATAATAAAATAATAGCTATTTTTTTAAAAAAAAATACATAGTTAAGGTTAATAGCAGTGAAGCTCTGTGACTTCTATGGTACCAGCGATTTGTACCAGAGTGGCAACCCCCATCTGGTGCTTTGACTCCAAGCCTCGTGTTGCCTGTGTAAACACTGTATTTTTTTTTTTAAGATTTTATTTATTTATTTGACAGAGAGAGAGAGATAGCAAGAGCAGGAACACAAGTGGGGGGGGCGTGCGGCAGGCAGAGGAAGAAGCAGGCTTCCGACTGCTGGGCAAGGAGCCCGACATGGGGCTCAATCCCAGGACCCTGGGATCATGACCTGAGCTGAAGGCAGATGCTTAACCACTGAGCCACCCAGGCACCCCTAAACATTGTATTTTTAACCACGAAAATGAAAATACAAGATTATAACTTCAAGTAACTTCTCTAAGGAACATTAACTAGACTACATTTTACTCTTTCAAATTAAATTTATACCACTGTTTTTTAACTACAGTAATTTCCTGGAAATAAATTGCTGTAATTGATGTGGGAAACAAAGGCAGGAGAACAATTATTAAATTTCCTTATTACCGAGGGCCTGGGTGGCTCAGTTGGTTAAAGGTCTGCCTTCCAGCTTAGGTAATGATCCCAGGGTCCTGGGATCAAGCCCCTCGTCGTGTGTCATGGAGCTTCCTCATCGGGGAGTCTGCTTCTCCCTCTGCCCCTCCCCCCTACTTGTGCTAGATCGTGCTCTCTCTCGCAAAAATAAATAAATAAATGCATTTCCTTACTAACTACAGCCCATTGACAAGTCCTTGAAACAGGCCTCTAGGGAATCTTTGCTAAGGGCAAAAGGGAATCTTAGCCCAAACCCAGGATCCTGTAAGTCTACTTTAACATATAAAAATTCCTTGGGAAACTTCCTTTATCTCTAGCCCCCAAGATACATGTTGGCAATCATCCCCCAAACATATGACCCATCTGACTCAGGTTTTATTAGACAGTGATGAATGACCTTTTTCTAACAATAGCTAGCCCCCTCGAGATCCTGGAAACCTTGTTTCCAAAATTCCTTAAAGACTTATGCTATCCCTAACCCCCTCTCAACTTCTAAGTATATAATGGGCCACTCCTCATGACCCCAGTGCAAATTTTTCTGCCCACACTCCTGTCCCCGTGCTTTAATAAAATCACCTATTTGCACCAAAGACATCTCAAGAATTCTTTCTTGGCCAGCGGCTTCGAACCCTAAGGTCTTTCCTACATCTTCATGAAATACATTTTAGTTTCTTAAAAATTATTTCAGAATACAGCCTGAAAAATATACAACTGACTGCTGTTCTCTGTATGATTAGTATCCTACCATTAGATATTTAAAGTGAAAAATTCATGGCCAAAAGTTAGGAGATCTGATCAGTAAGTAAGGTTTGTAAGTGAAATTCTTTTTCTCCTCCCTTTTTTTTAGGACAAGATTTTTCAAGATTCATGACTTAAGCCAAAAAAATATGTATTGTTTTAAAGTCTAGGAAGAGACCAGGTGCCTTATAGCATTAACAAAATACAATTCCTCAAATACTGAACATGACCATCTTATCAATAAAAACAATGAGGTGTAGCTATTGGCAGTTACCACAAAATGTGCCCTGCTTAAAATAAACCAAAACATCCTACCCTCCCACTCACAAACCTAAACACATTTACATATCCGAGGGTGGCCATTTTTAGAACAGAGACTAAAAAAAAAAAAGAAAAAGAAAAAGACTCATTGACAGTTTCCTTTAACATTTTAAAACAATAGTAGCATTAATTGTAACCCCCAAGGGTTAGCTCTATAAAAATGCACAGCTCATTTAAAAGTAGATCATTAATGCCAATCAGGAAAGCAGTGAGTCCAGACAGAATTAATTTTTATTCCAGGGATAGGATTGAAAAGTACTGGGTGATAAAGTATACTTGAGTAACACTGGAAACAGCTGGGCAAAAGAACACTAGCTAATTTGGAAGAGGGTTAGAACTGATGCATGAGTGGAACAAACTGCCTTTTTTTTTTTCTTTCTTTTTTTGCTTTTGGATAAACCTGCACACAAGCATCGCTTGACCTAACTCTCTCCATCTACTGATGAGAAAGCTGAAGTCAAAAAGAACATTTTTCAAGGTCACAAAGCAGCTACTGTCCGAGCTGGGTCTCAAACACAGATCTCCTGATTTCCCTCTCTAGTGCTGCACCTTGCTTCGTGCCAGCAGCAGCAGGTCAACGAGATTCTAGTTCACTAGGTACTTAAACCCAGCCTTTCTGCTTACAGGGAAATGAGTCTAATGAAAACTTCAAGCCTGACTGCATTTTTCTGAGCACCTATGGTTGGAAAATGGGACCAACAAACATTTGACTATCCAGGAAAATATGACATATACGCAAGTTCTAATTGTGCAAAGTTATACTTTTAAACTCTGCCTCCCCATTCTTCTTATCTATTTTTTGTCCCTTTCATTTCTTATGAGGAAAGCTGAGTTTCTGCCTTAAGCTGTCTATCAAATCAATACTAGAGAGCAGGGGATCTGAAGGATAATAGACATTTGTGGTTTTGCTGCCCCACCTCTATCTTCCCTCCTAGAAAAACTGTATTATTTTATTTATTTAGGGGACTCACTCTTGTATGACTTTCTGTCATATGGAAAGCTGATCAGTCAGAGGATTTCCTACCTTTGGTTACTGTATTCATTCAGTGATGGGTACATGGACCCGATCTTTCAGAGCATGTCCCACAGTTCCTCAAGAAGGGGTGGGAAAAAAGAGCATTATCCTACTGCAAGTGTTGCTAATTTGCAGGTTGGTTTCTGGACCTTCTAGCATTTCATTTTTCTCCACATGGAGAGAGACAACTTGAGAATAAAACTACAAGGGGAAAGACTAAAGAAACACCCACCAAATCCAGAGGACATTCTTTGAGCTCCTGCATCCAGCCATGCCTGAGGCCCAGAATATTTACTCTGGACTCTTCAGTGAGACCAATAAATTCCCTCTTTATGGTGACATGTTGGGAGTTGAGTCCTTATCACTTTCAAGCAAAAAATTCCAGACAAGTGCCAGCAGTGAAACTAATGATTACAAAGGTGAGAAAACCACAGTGGTTTTCCTGAACCAATTTGATCAAATTTGCATATCAACTCTTTGAAGGCAGGATGTATTCGTCCCCTCCAGGACTCAATACAATGCTTGCCATTCTCACATCGATATTAGTTATTGCCAGTTTTGCTGCTTTCCACTTCTCATTTCTGTAGAGGTTAATTAATAAACTCATAGAGAAAAGTTTTCATCCCATGATTTTTCTTCATTCTTTGAGCTTTTGCACTGGAGAGTTTACTTCCCTGAAAGGCGTCAGATGATTTGAGGTATAGGGGTACGCGAATTGCTAAGAAGCCAATTCTGTCCAGCCAATGCAAATAGCAGTCTTCTCAAGGCCATTGCCGAATCCTTAGAGTCCAGCTGTCTCTTTAGATGGTGCATTTGAGGGGTGCCTCGGTGGCTCAGTCGTTAAGCATCTGCCTTCGGCTCAGGTCATGATCCCAGGGCCCAGGGATCGAGCCCTGCATCGGGCTCCCTGCTCAGCAGGAAGCCTGCTTCTCCCTCTCCCACTCCCCCTGCTTGTGTTCCCTCTCTCGCTGTGTCTCTCTCTGTCAAATAAATAAATAAAATTTAAAAAAAAATAGATGGTGCATTTTATATTTTTGGCTAAGCCTATTTAACCCTTAACTGTATTTGCTCAAGTCTTTGGATTACTGAGAGTTAAATGTTCTTAGAAATCTGGAGAGCAAGGGGCACCTGGGTGGCTCAGTCGTTAAGCGTCTGGCTTCAGCTCAGGTCATGATCCCAGGGTGCTGGGATCGAGCCCCGCATCGGGCTCCCTGCTCAGCGGGAAGCCTGCTTCTCCCTCTCCTACTCCCCCTGCTTGTGTTCCCTCTCTCGCTGTGTCTCTCTGTCAAATAAATAAATAAAATCTTTAAAATATATATATATATATAAAAGAAATCTGGAGAGCAAGTCAGAGACCTTAGGTATGAAAATCATCTCTTTGAATGTACAAACTCTACGTCCTCCCCACCGTGATCCCCATTCTACAGAGTGCAGAGTCTAATTCTTTTAACATAGTATGCATTAAAATTGCATGTTTAAATTTATATATTCAAGAACACATAATTTGGGGAGCTGAAATACTTTGTATTGTGAATATGCAGATGAATAATTACAAGATCCTCATGGTCAATATTAACAATGCCATTTAACATGTACATGCATTTTGCCATTATTAAAGAATGCTTCTATATGTTATCTCATTGTATTCTCACCAAAAAAAAAAAAAAAAAATTGTGCAGGAAAAGTGATGATAGGGCTGAAAAGGTTAAGTGACTTGTAGGAAGCCATAGAGTAAGTGAAAAATGGGAGTGCAGACTAGAAAAAACAGAAGCGTAAGTCAGTTCATGGATTCTTTCCAACATTCTTTCCTCCTTCCCCCAATTTTTAAATAGGATACCAGTTTTTGTTTAGTTTAGCTTTTTAGCTAAAACAATCCTATATAACAGTAATAATCCTATATAACAGTAATAACACTAAAAAAAAGTCTTGATTTCCAAACTTTGAGGAAAAGAACTTTTTTAATGAGTCATTCCTGGGTACAGCCCTTCCCATGATTCAAATCAACCTGTCTCTGAGGGAAACCTCTCTTCTCTGTCAGGGGGAAAGATTCAATAATATAATTTCCTCTTAATTTCACAGCTTTTAAATACGTTGCTGGAAAATTGAATCACATCAAAATGGCACCTGCATTCATTTTAAGTTCACATTTGAACGTTAACATCAGGCTGTGCTCAGTGGAAGTCTCATCTAATCCTCTCTTTCCTCCTTCTCCAAGGCTGATGAGGCTTCTTTAGAAACTTTCGTTTCTGATATAAAGGCTTTGGTGTCATTTCCTCTGCAGATTGGACCTATGTTTTCAGATATTTGTCACGGGATTCTTCCTTATAAAAATCAGTGACTAAAGGCTGCACAGGAAGGAGTTACCTGCAGGTACAGACTGTAGTGTGCCGTCACTACTTAGGGGAAAGATCTTCTTTCCCAGCAGTTTCCCATCTCATCTGTCGGTCCCAGCTTTTAATAGAACTCATTGGTGTGTTCTTCGCCTCTTAAATTTGTGCCCCCCCAAATCCACCTAAGCCTCATTTCTAAACAGCTTCCATGGAGACTTCTCACACACTGTGAATGCAATTAATAAAATTCTTCCAGGGAATAAGTTTTTGAATTTCCCAAATGTTTGGTGAATGATCAGACTGCCTACATCAGTAAAATTACATTTAGAAATCTATTTCTTAAAAATTTAAAAACACCCTGACACATAGAAAAAAGTTATTCTAAAGATGATCATCACATTATATGTAATAGTAAAAAAATAAAATAAAATAAAGGAAGAAACATCCAATAGGATTATAAGTGAATTACTACATAGCTACTCAATGGAAACAGCCTAGACATTAAGCAGATATTTGTACAGAACTTTTACTAGGGGAAAAACTATAATATTAAGGGAAAATTATTTTAAAAACCTAATAAACAATATTCTAAATATGTACATAGGAAAAAGACTACATGGAATACATCAAAAAGTTAAAAGTAATTACCTTCACAGTGCAAGATTAAATATTTGTATTTTTAGAACATATTTTTCCTAATTCATTTTCAAATAATTTAGGTATTTTTTAAATGAATTTTTCATTTGTTTAAAGTCTTAATTGTCCCTCACAACTGTATCTTGATTTGAAGGATTTTAGATCAAAAGCGATTTTCGTTTTTTACTCCAGATATATTACACCATTGTCTTCTGCCAAGGTTCTGCCATTTTGATGAATGATTGTAATCTAATTCTTTTCTGAAGACAAACTTTTGTTTATTTTTCCCAGAAAATTTTAAGATTTTGTAAATTTTTTTTCTCAAATGTTACAAGTCTCATAATTGTTATCTTATTTACCAGTGTATGAATTCCTTTGAAGATTTGGATTTTTTACCGTAACTGATAAATTTTTAAAAATAATTTTATTCCTTTGAATATTTTATTTCCCCTAGTATCTCAGTTTTTCTCTAGAAAACTTTATAAAGCTATACTGGGATCTCATTTTCCTTTCCTGATTGTTAGTAGAAATTTTAATTTGTATAACCTATTTTATAAATCTGTATTTCAGCTTAATTCCTTCTGCTATTCAGGAATTTTTTTTTTTTTAAGATTTTTTTTATTTATTTATTTGACAGAGAGAGACACAGCGAGAGAGGGAACACAAGCAGGCGGAGTGGGAGAGGGAGGAGCAGGCTCCCCGCTGAGCAGAGAGCCCGATGCGGGGCTCGATCCCAGGACCCTGGGATCATGACCTGAGCCGAAGGCAGACGCTTAACGACTGAGCCACCCAGGTGTCCCTGCTATTCAGGAATTTTTAAACATTATCTTTTTATTTTAAAATCAAGATGTTTAAGTGTATGCCTTTTAAATATCTCTTTAGGTATGTTTTCTTAAAAAAAAAAATTATATAAGAAATGTCCATGATCTACAATTGGTGATTTCTCATGGCAAACTCTTTTATGGATGTGATATCTTCCCTTGTCTCTAAAGCTAAGAACTGTACTTATTTTAAAGTCTCATTTGTGCCTTGACTTTTTTAGTTTTGTTTGATTTATTTTTTATTTTAATGCTTCTCATCTATTGATTGATTGTTTTTATTCTTTTTTTTCCAGAACTTTTTGGTGACCATTGATTTGATGTTTACTGTAGCTTTGAAATTTCCTCTTGGGTATCTGTGGACATTGCTTCAGTTCACTATAATTTGTATCTGCTGATAGTGAGAAAAGTGCCAAAATTACTGTGGATAGTGGAGAAAGAGGTATTCCCTGGATTAAAGTTCTCTCCTGGGAACTGGGTATCTTCTCTTCCCTTTCTGGTACGTGTATACTTTAGACACACCTCTCTTTTCCAGCATTATTATTACTTTTTGGTTTCTTAATCAATTTTTTTTTTTAAAAGTCAAAAGAAAAATATAATGAATCTATAAATGCCCTTTACTTAGGTTCACAAGTGGTTAAATTTCACCATAAATGTCTATTAACCCCAATGTGGGGCTCAAACTCATGACCCCAAGATCAAGAGTCATATGCTCTACTGACTGAGCCTGAGCCAGCCAGGTGCCCCAAATTTCACCATATTTGTAAAAGCATTATTTTAAAATGCAAGAGCCAAAAAATGAGTCTTAGGGAAATGTGAACCTATGTCTCATCAATCCAAAAAAGAGAGGCTAATGGATATATATATATATATAATAGGATGGATTTTCAACACAAAGGAAAACCGAGCCACTAGTGTTCTAGCAACACTCAAATCCAATGCACTGAAAAGCATAGCTGTGTTGACAAGGAGACAAGAGAGGAACACACAGGTACATGCTAACTCAGGAACTCCAGCTCTGCAAGGTAACATCTAATCCAAGCATCTGTCTGTAGCCCACTGAGCAGAACCCACAGACTCTAACAAGGATGATAACTGTTTCAAAAAGGCACCAAGTGTTGAGTGTGTTTCTAAGTTGGCACAATCCTCAAAGTTTCATTCAACTTCACAGGCCAACAACAGATTTATCTTCCAATTAGCAATCACATCTCAATGAAGCCAAGTAGTTCAAGCTGCAATTCTCCTGCGAGTTAATATTTTATTATTGCCTGAAGATTAGGGAGAGCCCAGAAACAAGGGAAAAAACATATACTGTGTTTTTAGATTAGTGTGTTAAATTTCAAAAAATGTAAAAAGAATGATGTGAAATATTTCTGTTTCATAACGTATCTATCTACCTTTAACTTGGCTAAAATCAAGTTGTCTCTAAAGTTAGTTTTCTCCTCTGAAAGGTATGGCTTCAATGTTGATGGTAGAGTAAAATTACTGGGCAGTGTGTGACTGTCATTCATGCAGAAAATGCACTTATTTAACATACAAGAATATAGAGATTGAAATGTCTGGATTTCTGATAAACTATCTCTCCCATCCCCCGAATATATGAATCAATTTATAATTCAAGTGTTTATGTAGGCAGAATTATTTTATGTCTTCCATCAGAAGATGGCCAAATGTTTTTTGAAAGTAGTCTAATTAAAAAGAATAGAGTTTAGAAATATCACCAAACTGTTCCTCTATTTGCATCCATTAACATAAAAAAATTAACTGGAAGGACACCCCTGCTTAATTGAATGTTTCTGGGTAACTGAGGATTACAGTGAATGTATTTTCTGTTTCGATATAGGTAGTCTGTACAAAGTCTTTCTGAAAAGACTCAGTGCACATTCTTACTTAGAAAGAAACTTTAAGATAGAACTACCCTACAATATAGCAATTATACTAGGTATTTACCAAAAGGATATAAAAATACAGATTTGAAGGGGTACATGCATCCTGATATTTATAGCAGCATTATCAACAATAGCCAAACTATGGAAAGAGCCCAAATGTCCATCGGCTGATGAATAGATAAAGAAGATATGTATGTATATATGTATGTATGTATGTACAATGGAATATTACTCAGCCATCAAAAAGAATGGAATCTTGCCATTTGCAATGACGTGGACGGAGCTAGAGTTATTAAGCTAAGCGAAATCAGTCAGAGAAAGACAAATACCATATGATCTTACTCATATGTGGAATTTAAGAAACAAAACAGATGAACATATGGGAGGGGGAAAAAAGAAAAAAGAGACAGAGGGAAACAAACCGTAAAAGACTCTTAATGATAGAGAACAGAGGGTTGATGGCGGGAAGGAGGTGGGGACTGGGCTAGATGGGTGATGTATTTTAAGGAGGGCACTTGTTATGATGAGCACTAGGTGTTGTATGTAAGTGATGAATCAGTGAATTCTTATCATGAAACCAGTATTGTACTGTATGTTAAGTAACTAGAATTTAAATAAAATCTGAAAAAAAGAAACTTTATAAGCAGCATTTTTCACCTAAGTCCACAGGCTCTCCCCAAGCAATCCACATAAAATTGAAGGTACCAGTCAACTTGGTTGAAGAGAAATTATACCTTTATTTTTACTAAGCTGTAGCTAAAATTAAGAATTTCTTTCCTTTATGAATTCCAGCAACAAATCATAGTATTAGCAGTTCCTGTGACTTTGTCCCAAGTAGAAAAACATATTTCACATCACATTATGGTTGTGAAAGATAACCTAGGTATGTAGCTTATGCTCATTAATACATTAAAATTACAGACTTTATCAGACCCAGTGCTAGGTCCTCTTATGTGACTTGTTGTCTATTGCTTTATAGCAAAGTTGGCACAAACTTAGTGGGTTCAAACTATATGGGTCAAGTGTCCAGGCACAGTTTAACTGGGTCCTATGCTCAGGGTCTGACAGGTGGAAATCCAGTCAGGTTTGTGATTTCATCTGAGGTTCAGGGTCTTGTTTCAAACTCACATGAGTATCTGCAAAATTCATTTTCCTACAGTTGTAAAATACATGGTGGCTTGCTTCTTCAAGGCTAGCAAGAATGTTTCTCACTTGCTTCCAGTCTCCTCAGACTTTCTTTCAAAGGTTTCACCTGATTAGGCCAACCCACTCAGGTTAATCTTCCTTTTGCTTTCTCAAAGTAAACTGATTGTGGATCTAAGTACATCTGCAAAAATTTCTTCACCTTTGCCATTTAACCTAACATAATCACAGAAATGGCCTTCATCATATTCAGACATTCTATTCATACCCAAAGGAGAGGCGGGTTATACAAAAAGAAATAGGAATCCTGGGATCATCCTAGAATCCTTCCTACCATATTATGTAATACACTAATGAAGAAGCAGGTACATTACAAAATCACAAATACTTTTCATAATATTTTAATATTATAACTATTATAATACATTGGCTCTCTTTTTAGCATATGCATTTTATTTTATGTTTTAAAAATATTATTCTGAGAACTGTTTTTACAGTTCAAAAAAAAAACAGGTTTTACGGCTGTCAAAATGATTTATGGGGAAAAAAAGATGAAAAATTCTAGTTCTAAAAGCATATCATTTACTCAAGTGCTCAGTGCAAAATTTAAAACTCATCTTGCTTTCACTAATAATCTATATTTAACATATCAGTTTGTCCTGTCAGCTTTCCCTTTCAAACATCTCAAATTTAATCACTTCTATTACCATCCCACCATTCACCCCAATTATGCCTCCATTATCTCTCACTTTTAGCCTTTTTTGTTTTTTTCTCCACATATCATTAGCTTTTTGAAGAATGTTAATCAAATCAGCTCCCACATCTGCCTAGAAGATTCCATAGTTTACCATTACACCAAGAAAAAAATATTATTTATTATGTCTGTGGAGCAAAGCCTTTGACAAGATAATGTCCCATACTCTGCTCCCAGCTCTAGAAGATTCCATGTCCTAATCCCCAGAACCTGTGGAAAATAACATGGATGGCAGTATGGACTTCGCAGATATAGATAAGGTCACAGACATTAAGACAGGGAGATTATCCTGGATTATCCAGGTGGGCTCAATCTAATTACATGAGCTCTTACAGAAAGAAAACTTCCTCTGGCCACAAGCAGAAGAAAGATGATGTGGAAAAACAGAAGGGAGACCAGAGAGATTCAAAAGTGTGAGGAGGATTTGGCCCATAGCTTTGAAGTTGGAGAAAAGGATCTTCTAGCATAGGAATAAGATGGCCTCTACAATGACAACCAGCTGATATCCAGAAACAAAAGGGCGGGGGGGTGGGGGGGATGCAGTCCTACAACAGCATAAAACTCAATTATTCCAAGAGCTGGAATGAGCTTGGAAGCAGATTCTTCCTCAGGGCCTCCAGAAAGGAAGAGAGCCCCGCCAAGACCTTGAATTTGGTCTGGTGACCCATGTGTCAGATAGGCCTACAGAGCTGTCAGATAATAAGTTTGTTTTAAGCCACTAAGTTTGCTGTAATTTGTTACAGAAGCAATAGGAAACAAATTCAACGTCCATTTTGGCTCGGTAAGCAGGCCATCACTAAGTTAATTATGAACTCTTTCTTTCCTTATTAAAACTACTTAGCCACATGGGCGATCCTGGTTTGAGCCTCCAAATTTTTGGCAGTTCATTGAAAAACAATAACACATTAATACAATGAGAATATCTGCTTTGATACTACCTAGTAGCCAATCAGTAGTTACAATGTATCTTCCTAGAAAGTGAGCACACACCTGATCAGTATTAGGAAGCTGGTATCAATAGATGTACCTTATTCATTTTAAATTTTACCTGTTTTGAATAATAGAGACCTTTAAACAATTATAGAAACCAAGTTCTTGGATATATACCTTGATTTCTTAAGGAAATGAACAAGGACTTTGAAGCCCAGCAAAACTTTGTTCAAATCTTGTTGATTTTGCATAGTGGGCAAATCATTTAATTCCAGAGTGCCAGATCCCTAGTCTGTAAAACTAGGACAATCTTTAACAAGGGGAGTAGAGGAAAATAGAGTAATTATGCTAAAAGCTCACTTAGCACAGTGCCCAATGTATAGGAGACGCTCAAAAAGTGTTGGTTTTCTAAACTGGTCCCAGAAGTTGATAAGAAACATAGCAAATGATTCTTTTAGGGGGAAATATCTCTCATATACAAATTCCAATGGGCAGATGGATTAGTTACTATGTTCTAAACACTGGCTTTATTCTAGCCTTTCCAACCACACTTTCATTTCCCCTTGAGATTTCCTACATAGCCTAGAAACTCAGCAATGTATCACTTGACTCTGCATACATTTCTCTACGATCTCAAAAGTACAATAGTTGACCTAATATTTTATCAATTTTCATCCTTTTACATTTTATAACAACCTCTTAAGTACCTACAATCTAAAGAGATTATAATCTCTAGGCCCTTAATGTTTAATACCACCTGGCAACCTCTCACTTGCAGTTCATTTCCCAGATCATAATCCAAAATATTTCCTGCACCTCTAATTTTCAAGAACACTTTATAAAACAGAAAAGCTGCAATGTTGATATCCTTGTGTCAGAAAGTATATAGATAGCTGTTTCCCAAGTCCTTTTTCAGTTTTTTAAGGTGCTTCAAGTAATGAAATCATGCATAATTATAATTCTAAATTCTATTTGACAAAAGACCAACTTTTGTCTTAACTTCTGACAAAAGTACCTGTTGGCACAACCGAGCTCAAAGTCTTAAGTCTACCAGTGTAAAATCGAAACGAAGACATCAAAATGAAAACTTCTTTTCCATAATAGCCACCTCAAAATAGAACTGATGTTTGAATGAATCACACATGTTACTCTTATATTTTCCTGCAGCATGTTAGTCTTCCTCTTCTAATATAATGAAATTATATAGCTCAATTTTTGTTCATTGATGGCTCATTCCATGTTCATTATAGATAACTCATTGTAAATATCCACCAAAATTGTTTAAAAAAATAGATTAAAAGCTAAGGTACATCTTTTATTTTACTGAGAACTTTCTACCAAATTCACAATACATTCAAAAAGTTAATATAAAAGGAATGTATTTGTGGGGCACCTGGGTGGCTCAGTCGTTAAGCGTCTGCCTTCAGCTCAGGTCATGATCCCAGGGTGCTGGGATCGAGCCCCACACCGGGCTCCCTACTCTGCAGGAAGCCTTCTTCTCCCTCTCCCACTCCCCCTGCTTGTGTTCCCTCTCTTGCTGTGTCTCTCTCTGTCAAATAAACAAATAAAGTCTTAAAAAGAAAAAAAAAAGAATGTATTTGTTTATAAAATGAAAACCATCAATCTTTTACTTATAGGAAATTACTAATGATGAAGCCAAGATTTCGGCTACAAGGATGTTTAACAGCATCTTTTATAATAGTACATTATAGGAGATTAGTTAATTAAAATGTTAGGCATACATTATTTAATATTAACTAAGGCAAGCTCCATATGATCACAGCAATTGGATTCTGTACCTATATACTGTGTTCTTTCCAGTTACTGTAGACTGTCTGGCCTCCAATCATGGGCCCACCTTTCTACACATGCCCCTCTTCTTCACTACACCTAGCTCAGACTCAACAGTACAGCTAAGATTATATCCAGAAATTTGCTAAAATCATTTAAATGTTTTTATTCAAACTCAACTTAAAATAGCTAACTACCAAAGGTCAGTAAATGTATTAGTGCCTGATATTGTACTTCTCCTTGTGGACATCACTTCAGTATATTATCCATTCTCTCTTCTATATTATAATCTTTCTTAAAGTACAAACTTGTCACAAAATATATGTCATTAAGAAACTATTTTAGGAAAACAAGCAAGCAAATAAATGTCTTAGCCTCACGGTACCAACTGGGTATTGTCCAATATTTCTGGTTCATTTTGTAACAAAATTGCTTTAAGGAATTATCCACACTCTAATACCTTTTTTTCCCTACTCTCTCCTAGACTCACATCATCTGTGCTTTCATCCTCAGGGATCTTTTGTAATAAGTTTTTTTTTTTAAGTTGCTAGTGACTTCTAGATTACTGAAACCAATGGTCAGTTCTCAATTCACATCTTATTTTTACCTATGGGCAGAATTCTATGCATTTTTCCCAGCTTTATTAAGGAATGACTGCCAGTATAATTGTATATTAAAGTGTAAAGTGTGAGGACTTGAAATACATTGCGAAATAATACCAGGATCAAGATAATTGAATCATCCGTGACCTCACATAGTTACCTGTGTATGTGTGTTTGCGGTGAGAACAGTTAAGATCTACCCTCAGCAAATTTCAAGTATACAATACCATATTATCCTCTTCTCAAAATGCTCTTCACTTGGCTTCCAGGACCTGATCACCTTGCTTCTCCCCCTGCCTCAAGGTGTATGACATTCCAGCCCCTCCGCTCCCTGTATCTCCTTCTCATATACCCACCCCCGAAGATAAAGGTCATGAGCAATGCCCAGATATTAGAAGGACTTCCATCCTCTGTTTACTCTCATTCTCTAGATAATCTCAGCTATTTTATGGCTGTAAATGCTGCAGGTATGCTAAAGACGCACATATTAATATAGGGAGAACCTCTTCCTTGAATTCAGACTTAGGCAGGGAAGTAACTATTGCCATCTTCATTTGGATATGTAATGGGCAATATCCTGCTTCTCCCAAACCTATCGGCTTCTCCCTCAATATTCTCCTTCTGACTGTAATACCAACTCCTTTAATTTACTCAGGTCAAATAAATAAGTAAATAAGGTTATAGTTTCCCTTGACCCATCCCTCTCGCTTTCAATATCCAATTAAGCCTCCAAAAATCATAAAAGCCACTTAAAAATATATCCAAAACCTGGTAATATATATCCACTGTTACCATCGAGGTCCAAACTACCATCATCTTCTCTTGCCTAGTCTGTTATTCGAGCCTCCTAACTGGTCTCCCTTGCCCCACCTAGAGTCTATGCTCAGAACAGCAGCCAGACTGATGTCTGCATCCCAGTCCCACCCCATTTCTTCTCTGATCAAAATTCCTTGTCTCCACGGCCTCAAACAATCTGCTCCCCACTACCACCCTTTTCTGACTTAGAGCCTTAATTCCAATTTGACACAATTCTAAATATTCCACAAGAAACATATATTGCTATTATAGAAAAAGTTTTAACAAATGTTCTAAAATGTTAACATTATTGTCTTTTTACCATCAAGTGGCTTGCCCTCTAGTAACTATGTGACATGACATCATTTGCTACATATCAAGAAATGTGGCAGGCGTAACAAGTGTCCAAAGGCACAGAGAAACATTTAAAGCATAATATTATATAAAAACAAATTTGAAGATATTTTTAATATTTGAATCATTGTCATGAAAGATCAATCCCTTCAACTCTGCCTTATGAAATCATTATGGATCTTTTAGTTTAGGCTTCAGTCATTGTTCACTTAGAATACTGAGTATGATTCTAGCTTCACTTCCATCTAATATAAACTATTTTATCTTTCACTTTGGCATGAGAACATCTGCAGTTTCTTAAATATTATCTATAGATCTTCATAATTGATCTTTTCTATTTTTCTACAAATGGAGTATTCTTTTCCTTCCTTCTACATGGGGTCTGTAAACCCTAACTATCTTTCTTAGTCTGTCAACAATGATAGCTCTTCTACTAAATTCCCTCCTTTTAAATTATCTTTCCTCTTAGGATCTACCTGTTAAAATTGGTAAGTATCTCACCATATTCCTCCTTGAATTATTTTGTATTTCTCCAACTTAGGAAGATGCTTTAAAGGAGTCTCTATGCCAGAAGGAATAATGCAATGAACCTGGACATTGCTTTCATATCAAAAAGTACAGAGTTTCAGTTATGAAAGATGATTAAGTCCTAAAGAGGTGTTCAGTAAAGTGTAGATAGTTAACAATACTCTATTGTATACTTAAAATTAGAACCACCTCTGTTACACACACACACACACATATATTAGAGAGAATTTTTTTTTTTAAGGTATTAGCTCATACTACTGTGGAGGCTTGGCAAGTCCCAAATCTACAGAGTAGGCCAGCAGACTGGAAACCCAGAGAAGAGTTGCAGTTCAAGTTTACACAATCTCTTCTTTCTTGGGATGCCAGCCTATTTCTAGTCAGACCTCCAACTCACTGGATGTGGCTTCATATTATGGAGAGTAAACTGCTTTATTCAAATACCACTGATCAAAACATTAATCTCAACATTCTTAAACATACTTGCACAGAAACATCTATAATAATGCTTTACCAAACATCTAGATAACATGGCCTAGCCAAGTTGACATATAAAATTAACCATTATAAACACTATGTAACCCTAGATAAATTAATTAAAATTGTTAATTTTCGGCTTCTTCATTTTCAGAATGAGGTCAGTAAAATGTATTTTATTGTAGAATTAAATACACAGCATACACAAATTGGCCCAGTAACAGAGCAAGTAAACGGCAAACATCACCTGACCTCTCCCTTCCTTCCCAGCCTGTGGTAAAAACCTATTAAACTGAATACAACTGGCAAGTATTTTTTTGGTTTCTGTGTGTGTGTGTGTGCGCGTATGTTTGTGTCCACATATGTTTTAAGTACCTGGCAGCTAAATATTCAGCCCTGTGCCAGGCACTTTATCAAATGGGACAGAAGACCTAATTCCCACACTCAACAAGTTAATGAGCTCCTGCAGAGTGAATACGCTGCTAACAGAAAACAGGGGAAAACAATCTATCAAAAGATGCCAGGTTAAAAATAATCCCCGATTATTTCCGAATATAGTTGAGCGTCCAGTTGATTAGTGTATCCGCGGAGTAATACTGTTGAAGCATAGTTTACAAGATAAATGAAACAAAACAGGGTTAGACTCATAAACTTTGAACTGGAAAGCATAAAGGGCGGAAAGATATTCAGCGGAAGGAGAAAAGGACAAAGGTTCGGGGAAGGAAGCGGCTGTGATGTGTATACAGAGGAGGGAAAGTACTCACAGGTCCCAAGTTGCCTCTGGACTCTGTGCTGCCCACTTCACAAGTTATTTCTACTTTTCTAAGGAATGAGGAATTGAGACTGACAGAAGTTAAGAAATTTGCCCAAGGTAACAATGTTAAGAAGCCCATGGACAGTTTATGATGCCTATTAATCCAAAAGTATTCAGACCTTCAGCTAATAAAAACACAAGCCCTCACCATAACCAGTATACACACATTTCACCAGCTCTAAATCCCGCATGTTTCTGGGGGAATTCTGGCGCTTTGCAAAGCACCCTCAAATATTTAAGTCCCTAAGGGGTAATTTGGTGAGTGTTCATTCATCATTTGGGGATGCATTGCTTCTGGCCTCATAAATCTGGCTTCAGTCGTTGTGGGCTTCCGCCTCTTCAACTTTATGCCATACAAGATCTGCCACCTACTAGTTCTATGATGGCTCCTCAGAATCTTTTAAAATGTGTGACACAGTTACAGTGGCCCTCTTTACCTTGTTCATTTGTACTGCGCGTGCGTATGTGTGAGCACACGTGTGCACACGCACATGTGCGGGGCTGGTGCTTACGCTTCCCGCCCCCACATACCGGCAGTGCGTGGGGATGCTTTGAAAGTCACAGGGACGTTGCTAGGGGGGGTGTGTGTGTGTGTGATGTACTAAAACTCTGGATGATGAACTTAAGGTGATTTAAATAAAATAAAAATATAAATATGTTAGTTCGCCTGATAT
The DNA here is from genome assembly GCF_002201575.2 of Neomonachus schauinslandi. Lineage (NCBI taxonomy): Eukaryota > Metazoa > Chordata > Mammalia > Carnivora > Phocidae > Neomonachus > Neomonachus schauinslandi. Next base: position 34,100,738 of record NC_058413.1, read on the forward strand.
TTTTGACTCACACTTCCGTTTCATGAAGAGGCTGTCTGAGATGAGTAAGAATCTGCGTGCAGCACATGTTTTTATGTGGAGGCGTTACCGCAACTAGCTAATTCATCTTGAGAAAAAGGCCATGACCCTGATGGAAATTTGTTTACAGAGGGGAAACCAGCACAATTTGGGAAGTAATGAAAGACTGTGAATGGATGGATTTCACATTGTTTGCCAAAAGGCCTTAATAGCCCTCAACAGATATAGGATGGTCAGCAGAAGGAAGAAAGCAGGAAAAAAAAAAAAAAAAAAAAACACGCAATCTCAGTACTTGCTGCAAAGATTAATTTATCTCTGGTCCCCAAGAAGATATAAACACAAAGAGCATAGAGCTGATTTTTAAGAATCCGTTTAACTCTACAGATTCCTGATAATGAAGTGAACTTAGGAGGACACAGAGTGGTCCAAGTTGCCAGCAACCTAGGAAATAATAATAATCCTATTATCCTAAACCTGGAAATACCAACTGTGATTTGAGATTACATATTTTTTTAAATATTTTATTTATTTATTTGACAGAGAGATAGAAAGCACAAGCAGGCAGAGAGGCAGGCAGAGGGAGAGGGAGAAGCAGACTCCCCACCGAGCAGGGAGCCCAACGTGGGGCTCGATCCCAGGACCCTGGGATCACGACCCGAGCCGAAGGCAGACGCCCAACCGACTGAGCCACCCAGGCGCCCCTTGAGATTACATATTGCAACAGACTGTGGGGAAGGCTTTTTGCCTCTGATAGAAATGATCTTTTATCAGAACTGTAGTCCTAGGACCAGGCCACCGGACATGAGACTCCTAATTTAGAGGATGACGCACATGATTATTACTGAAGGTGCATTACCAAAATAGAACAGAGATGGAAATTACCTAAATCCACAATATGATGTTGACTCTTTGACCACTTTAGAAGTCCAGACTTCAAGGCTACTAAACCTTTCTAATCAGTGCTTCAGTGACAATAACTTTATGAAAAACAGGAGATCACTGAAGATTCAAATTGGGGGTTTGCACATAAGAACACTTGAAATTGGAAATATAATACTCACATGGACTCCATCAGGCCAAAACCTTCCTCAGTCCCCATTTAGGAGGCTTATCCAGAACCAAGAGATGCTTCGAGTGAGATGGAATTGTGCTAGTACTTACAGAAATTATCCTCATCAAGGAAAATTGTCCCTTAGAGAATAGATAAGAAAGAGAGCTAATATCCAAATTGTTCTTACTGAGCTCTTTGGGATCCCTGGAAAAAATATCACCTACTTAGCCAGGCAAACTTTATGTTTGTGGGACAGATTACACGGTTTTGCCACCCACCAAAGTCTTTATTTCTTGGCAAGGAATAAGGTCCAAAGAATGGAAATTTATTTTCTTTGTTTTGAAGAGCTTTATAAAGGGGAAGAATATGTGAAAATATTACATTATGTCTGTTCTTTCCTTAATTTAAGCAGGTGTTCAGGCTATGCTTGGTTGTATTAGGGGAGATGAGTGACAGAATGGAAAGCACATTTTCTAAAATCCCCTTATTGGAAAGAGAAAACTCCAATAATGACTGAAAATTAATTCCTTGTTCATTTGTTGGAAAATATTTGGGGTAATTCATTAACAAAAACAAATTATGGGATATTTCTTGCTCACCTGACTTTGTAGAGTAGGGTGATTTAACAAGTTATTTTAATTTATTCATACAGCCCTGATAGTTTCAATTTCTAGTATCTGCACTATTCCCAGCATCATTATTCAATTAGGATTCATAGCCTCCACTGCAGACTACACTTTTTTTTTTTTAAGATTTTTATTTATTCATTTGAGACACAGAGATACAGAGAGAGAGCATGAGCAGGGGGAGAGACAGAGGGAGAGGGAGAAGCAAGCTCCCAGCTGAGCAAGGAGCCCGATGTGGGGCTCGATCCCAGGACCCTGGGATCATGACCTGAGCTAAAGGCAGATGCTTAACCATCTGAGCCACCCAGGCGTCCCTGTAGACTCCACTTTTATATCTGACTCACTGGCCATGGTGCATTCACTCCTAGGAGCCACTTGTTCCTTAGCTTCTGGAGGTAACCTCCCATCTCTAGTTGACCACAGATGTCCACATAAATCAGAATTTATGTGCTATCTAGCGTCTGTATTAACTTCACAGGATCTTAAAGTTTGATTACATAAATTATTGGATGGGTGGTAAGGAAGAAAACCACTGGCTACACACACCAGAGCAGCTGAAATTTTTTACAACTAATCCCTTGAATATGTAATATATATTCGAAAGAGAGACAGCAAGAAAGGAGGGTTGGGGGGGATGGATTTCAGACCTGGGAGGCTGAGGAATTAGATTTTTAATCTAAAAACAGACAAACACCTATGTGTTTGGTAGTGCTACCCACTCATAGATTAGCCATGAGTGGATGATATTAAAGGATAGTATTAATCAGAGACAATTTGTGACCACAGTGAATAAAAGGAATGTAACAGTTGTAACTACCAGGTTGCATGCTGGATAAGCACATGAATATATGTGCAGTCCTCAGAAATTTAAAGTCGGGAGGTGTCTTGTCTTATAAAGATAAGGTAAGACCAGGTTTGGGAATACTGAATTAAAGACAACATATGGATTTAAACAGCAAAATTCTTTTTGTGTCAGTGGTGAACATTAATCTAGCACTTAGATCAAATTTAGGTTACAGAATTAAAAGCCATACTAGAGAAGATAAGGAAGCCATGGGAATGGTGCAGAGGGAGGCTGGCATGGAAAAGAATGGATTCTCAGAGGAAAAAAGGGATTGGCAGAGCAGAGCAGGTGGAGAAAGGAGGTTCAAAAGATAAGAACAATGATGGAAATGAAGACATATGGTTTGGTAAGATCATTAGTTTCCTCCAGACACCCTGCCTCATTGAAATGACTGGTGGTGGGCAGAAGCTTTTCATGGTAATGAAGTCCCAACAATTTATTTTTGCTTTTGTTTACCTTGTCTCAGGACACATATCTAGAAATAAGTCACTATGGCCAATGTCAAAGTGCTTAGTGCCTGTGTTCTCCTCTAGGATTTTTATGGTTTCATGTCTCACATTTAGGTCTTTAATGCATTTTTAATTTATTTTTGTGTACGGTGTAAGAAAGTAGTCCAGTTTCATTCTTTTGCACATTGCTGTCCAGTTTTCCCAACACAATTTGTTGAAGAGACTGTCTTTTTCCCATTGGATATTTTTTCCTGCTTTGTCAAAGATTAATTGACCATACAGTTGTAGGTTCATTTCTGGGTTTTCTTTTCTGTTCCATTGATCTATTTGTCTATTTTTGAGCTAGTACCATACTGTTTTGATCACTACAGGTTTGTAATATAACTTGAAGTCTGGAATTGTGATGCCTTTAGCTTTGCTTTTCTTTTTCAAGGTTGCTTTGGCTATTCAGGGTCTTCTGTGGTTCCATACACATTTTAGGGTTGTTCGTTCTAGCTCTGTTGGCATTTTGATTGGGGATTGCATTAAATGTATAGATTACTTTGGGTAGTATAGACATTTTAACAACATTTGTTCTTCCAATCCGTGATGTGGACTGTCTTTCCATGTCTTTGTGTCACCTTCAATTTCTTTCATCAGTGTTTTATAGTTTTCAGAGTACAGTTCTTGCACCTCTTTGGTTAGGTTTATTCCTAAGTACCTATTGAGAAAATAAAAAGCTTCTGCATAATAAAGGAAACAATCAACAAAACTAAAAGGCAACCTAGAGAATGGGATATTTGTCTGATAAAGGGTTAGTATCCAAAATATATAAAGAACTTATAAAACTCAACATACAGAAAATAAACAATCCAATTTAAAAATGGGCAGAAGACATGAATAGACGTTTTCCCAAAGACACACAGATGGCCAACAGACACATGAAAAGATGCTCAACATCACTCATCAGGGAAATGCAAATCAAAACTACAATGAGCTATCACCTCACACCTGTCAGAATGGCTAAAATCAACAACACAAGAAATAAGAGGTATTGGCGAGAATGTGGAGAAAGGGGAACCCTTATGCACTACTGTGGGAAGGCAAACTGATGTAGTCACTGTGGAAAACAGTATGGAGTTTCCTCAAAAAGTTAAAAAGAGAACTATGCTACAACCTAACAATTGCACTACTAGTTATTTACCCAAGAACACAAAAATCCTAATTCAGAGGGATCCATGCACTCCTATGTTTATAACAGCATTATTTACATTAGCCAAATTATGGAAGCAGGCCAGGTGCCCATCAGTAGATGAATGGATAGAGAAGATGTGATATATATAATGGAATACTATTCAGCCATAAAAAAGAATTAAATCTGGTCATTTACAACAACATGGATGGAGCCAGGGAGTACTATGCTAAGTGAAATAAGCCAGTCAGAGAAAAGACAATACCATATGATTTCACTCATATGTAGAATTTAACAAACAAAACAAACAGGTAAAGGGGAAAAAGAGAGAGACAAACCAAAAAACACACTCTTAACTGTAGAGAACAAACTAATGGTTACCAGACTGGGGGGGTGGGGGGGTGGGGAGAGTTAAACAGGTGATGGGGATTAAAGAGTGCACCTGTCATGAGCCCTGGGTGTTATATGGAAGTGAATCACTATCATGTACACCTAAAACTAATATTACACTGTATGTTAACTCACTGGAATTTAAATAAAAACCTAAAAAAATGAAAACACATGAAAAATACAAAATAAATAAAATGACTGGCAGTGGAGATGCGGGGTACTATCACTCTTGAATACCAGGTAACTCAAGGGGGAAAATGTGGTATTTAAATACATATAGTTGTTTGATATTTTGACTAAAATAAAGAGGGAAATATTTGAAGCAGTTTAAGAAATTATAAAAAAGACAGCAAAGTACCTCAAACATGAGACAATCGTGAGGTAAACAAAAAAAGAGATTAATAATTTGAGAAATTTAGATAATAACATAAGCCATATACCCAAAATGTTGATTTTTGTTTGTTAGTGATTTGCAATGAGTAAAATGTTTAGTATATAATTACATTTCATTTTATTTCATCAAGTTGAAAATCATCTACTTTTTTCATGAGAGAAAATAATTCCCAGAACCTCCCTGGGATTGCCATATATTGGTTAGGAATACATTCTTTGGAAAAACAATGCTATTAGTATCCTGAATTTTTATTCAACAGGAATTTCCTTTCCTTTTCCTTTCCTTTTTCTCACCTTTCCTTTTTCCTTTCCTTTCCTTTCCTTCTTTCTCTTTCTTTCTTTCTTGCTTTCTTTTTTTTTTTGTTTGTTCATTCGTTTTGTTCATTTAATTACTGGCTACACTCTGAGCCCTAATAATTTTCTCTATAAAATCTGATTTTTTTTTTTTACCAATAAAAAAAGCCCTCAGTGATTGAAGGCAGAAAAATAAAGCAAGGTGCTAAATTAAGTGAATAATGTAAGGGATGGAAGACAACGTCTCAGACTGATGAAAAAGCTGCAAATCTCATTGAGTAAGTCACAATGAGCATAGGTAATGGGTGGAATGAAACGAGATGAGAAATAACTCCTCAAGTGGCATTTTCCCCACCTACTATTGCTATTTGGAGGCAAAAAAGAAGCTCACATGTGCATGCACACCCCTCATAAAAATCTCAACTGCAGAGTAAGTAAGCCTTTCTACTACGGCAGAACTAAAACCTCAAAGGTTCCAAGTTATTAAAAGTTACTGGTGTCTTCCCCCCATACGCAATTCAATTTAAAACAATAAATACTAAACTACAGAAAGAGTGTATGGAAGTCTAACAAAGCACAGCAGTTTCCTATGATGACTACTCTGGCATCCACTAAAGTAGTTCATCTAATGCTCATTCCTCCCACTTGTTTCCTGCTAACATAGGCACCAGTCTTGGGAGCACAACCTCCCACTAAATGCTTGGAGGAACCACGGGACACAGATATGGCCACTAAGACATCAGCAAACGTCTTTAGAGGGGTGTACGAAATCATTTACTTTCCCAGTGAAAGAGGAACAGAAATGACTGGTATCCTACACAGGCAAGCCCTCTTCTTTCCTTGAACATGGATGTGGTGCTTTGAGCAGAAGCAGTCATCTGTCACCCATGAGATTATGAACTGGAAGAGCAGGAGTCCAAATCCTAATATGGTGAGACAAAGACAGAAAGCCCTGATGGCATCACTGAGCCGGTAACAACACAGTAATAATACACCTTCTGACCGCTTGTTTAGATGAGGAAATTAAACCCAATGTGTTAAGACCTTGGTGGGTGGGCTTTCTGTCATGTAAGATTAAGTAACACTAATATATACTCTAAAATGCTAATATAATGAGTTGTTTTAGTATTTGACTTTTTCTTTTTGAAAATCAAATGTCAAATATCCAGTTCTGCTTTCTCATTTTTTAAATGCACACTCTAGTTACTGTGAGTTCAATGAACACAAATGCAGAAAGCAGTCTTCATTGAACTCTTAAGGAAGCCAGGCTAAGTCCCTAAAGCTGGATTGATATCATCACCTCAGCATCACTATGAGGCTGGGGCTTTTTACAATTCGCATTTTACAGATGAAGAACCAGAGGCCCAAGGCTAAACAACTCCTGAGTGACAGAGTTAGGTTTAAACCCATTTGTCTTCCTCCAGGGAGCCTGCTTTTAATCACTGTTCAGTATAGCCTCCACCTGCTAAAATGAATGAGCCGTTTGATTATACGAGGTTTAATGTACCAAGTTAATGAGATTTTATGTACACTTCAGTTTTTTTTAAAAAGAAGAAAAAAGAATGACTCTAAGGATAAACACACACACACAATGTATGTCTGCAAAGTAAATGCTCTTGCTTACTTCTTGTAGTTGTCTACGTAATTATTAATACTCCCTCAAGAAATAAATAGCATAACAAAGTGTCAAACATTAGCAGCACTGAAATTGAAAATAGCCAAGTAATATGTATGTCTTCATTTTCATGAAAGGTATTTTAAGGGAAAAAAAATTCTGACAGGTTGTTAATAGATCAAACTAGCAGATATTCTGCTAATTAGATAAACTGGACACAGTATGCTTCTCTTTCATTCAGAACCCGGAATTTGCAGAAACCTTTGAACACAAGGATGGCTGGTGTCAAATGCTCTTCTTGAGTTAAAGGTTTCCCAGTTGCTATGCCATAGTTCCATTGCCCTGTTTTCACAAGAAACTCCTAGCAATCTACAGTTTAAAGGAACATAAGTGACTATAGTCCTGTATGTTCAACAGCCTACAATTACGCAAATAACTAATTTGATGGGAAGGGGGCCTTTAAACAAATGAGATAATTGGCTTGCAACATATTCAAGAAAAGTATCTCCTATATATTTTTTTCACCAGTGGAAAGGGAGGTGGAGACTTGAATATCTGACTGTACTATCCTGTGCCCTCTCTTTGAAAATATGTTTCCTTTCTCTCTCAAATTTGTAATAGGCAGAAATAGTCTGATGTTAAGCTAGGAATCCCAATCCACCATTAGACACAGTGCCAGCATGCTACACAGTAGCTAATATTATATATAAACAGAACTTAGAAAAATTAAAAAAAAAAAACACAAGCAAAGAAAGATAACAAAATGGGCATTAGAATCAGGTCTATGAAGTGATTTCCATTAGTCACTGAGTCTTCAAAACAAACCTAAGCTGTAGTTCTTCAGTAGTTTTTATCTTAAATGCTTTGCCAAGCAAGTATGGATTTCACTTTTGTGCTTTTATTTGTACTTGGTTCTAGCAAGATTTCACTGAAGTGACAAAACTAAAAAGAGGGACCCAAACCAAACTAATAAAAAAGAACGATCGAGAAATTCATATGCTGACACAGTCAGTGCACCTGCCTTTGTTCTGATTAGTTTCCTGTGATCTAGTACATGTTGATTTGGCTGACTTGAACCTTGACATCATTATTGATGTTGCGTGTCTAACCCTGCTTGGGTCCTCCATTTGACTGCTCTTTCATTTGCTTTGTGATCTACATGTAGGGTTAAAAAAAAAAAAAGTGCACAAAACAAATGATCCACTGCAAATCAACTTGTTATCATTTTAGCCATCCATTCTAGCTGCATCCATATGGTTTGGGTAGCTGAGCAAAAAAAGGGGGGGACTGGAAAAAGGGAAAGTATGTGAGGCATTCTACTTGATGCAGCAGGAACAGGAGGAGGACAGCAGATGAGGATTCACCCTTCATTGCACAATTGTAAACAGCATCTGAGTGGGCTGTATTGAAGTTTCTAGGAAAAGCAGACTGTGAAGGACTCACCCTCATGCTGTTCAGCCCTTATCTGAAAGTTGCACTTGGTGGTATGTAAGCCGGCACAGCTGACAGCAAGTGACATTATAGAAAACACAGAAAAGAGCCAAATCTTCCTTCCATCCAAACAATGGGAGTGTTGGATGGAAAGTACTGAAGTCTAGGGTTTTGCACACTTTCAAAGGAAAACAGCAGGGGGTGATGTAATTTTTGCCTGAATACTCAGTCCTGGCACGGGAGTTATTGAATCTACAGAAGTGATTTCTAGTCATCGAGGATAAATGTGTATATTACCTACATATTTGGAAATAATGTCATATGGAAGAGGAAAGATAATTTGTTGTATGTGGTCCTACAGTTTAGGCTGACGAGGTACCAACTGTATAATTAATAGAGTATTCCTCCATTTATACAGGACAATTACAAATGGAGGACAATTATAATGTGAATAGAGTAAGAATACTCTATTAATTACAGTGTATGACTATGGAGAACATAGAGTTTCCTATCACTGGAAGTATCTAACAAGGAACTCCAGCAAAAATGGTATACAGAATGTCCTATCTTTGATATGTCTCTTCCAGCAATTACTAACTTGTGTGTTAAATTTGAGTTAAGGATAATACAACTAATCTACCTGCTCCCGCATGCCTTATAAAACAAGCGCCCAGAAGTTGTTCAGGATCATTTGACCCACATTGTTACTATTCACTGGCTCTCAAGGTCCATGAGTCAGTCCCATGTAGTTGGCACAAGACAGGAAGAAGTTTTAAGGGAGAACCCAAATCTGCATTCTGCATTGGCAAGAAAATTAAACACTTCCCTAGTAGTAGATATATGGGGCAAGATCATTGTTTTGTGGCCTAGTGGAAATAACTGGTTCCTAGCTCTGGTTCTACCAGTAATTCTTATAGAGTACTTTATTTTCCTTTCTTCATTACTAGTCACTTAAGATCATCTTGGTTTTAATTTTGAAGTATTTCTAAATTCTTCCACATCCTTAATTTCCTTTCAATCTGTACGTTTAATTCTCATAATTTAGGCTGTCATCAAATTTTGTCTAGACTTTAGTTGCTCAAAAGTCTACCTTCCCACTGTGCAAGTAAGGTATTTCAATTCAAATATGAACATATTTTCCTCTCCCATAAAATTATTTAATGGTTCCTCACTTTCCAAAAAATGGGTTTCTAAACATTTATAGAGGGGGAACCATAAATTCAAATAAAATTGGATATAAGAAATTTTAGTGGATTCGAGGAAGATTTGAATAGGTGAAGCACAAGGGATTTTTTTAGGCTAGTGAAATTATTCTGTATGATAATGATACTATAATTGTTGACACAAGATACTACAAATTTGTCAAAACCCATAGAATTTACAGTGCAAAGAGTTAACATTAATGTACAAAACTTTAAAAAAGTCAAGAAATACCAGGATGGAATGTGGAAAGTATAAAAAAAAAAATCTAACTGTACAACTGTACTACAATTCTGCCAGGTAATGGTGTTATGTTTATTAACTAAAAATCATATATCTTAAAATGTTAACTTCTACCTTTTATAAATCCAACAAATAATATATTTGAGAACCATTTGATTTTAGCAATACTTTGAAATTGGCTATTTTAGATAATAATTGCAATTGTATACACATTTATTTCTATAATTTGTATATTCGGTGTCAAGAAAACACTGATTTTCAAAGACGAATCATTGTGAATAACAATATTTATGGTATCTGTGAACTAGAAGTAGCAACATGGCCCCCAATTATACTGATCTGGAAGTTTAAAAAAAATGTCTTTACGTGTCAGGGTTGAGCCACTAAATATGCTCTACTCACTTTCTTTAAAAATTACATTTTAAGGGAGATGATGAATGGTTCTTCAACCAGTTTGGTATTCCCCCACAAATACACACACAAGGTGAGCATAGCTTTTCAAATGCATTTGAAACATACTGAGATGTCCGGCAAGGGCATTAAAAAATCTCAGAAACTGCCTATTTTTTTCATAAATTCCCCCATAATTATAAAGGTCAATTATTTGTTGAGACCATATGTTCTTTCAATTCCTTTAATAAATTGTGTGCTAAGCAAGGTGGTAGTTCTGCAAGTATGAATCTTCAAAATTGAGCTCATTTAGACTGTAAAACGTAACAGCATTTCCTGCAACCTGAGAAATCATAGAACCACTTGAGTAATGGATTTAATTGGTAAGAAGTGATTTTCTTTTGCCTCATTGACAAAATCTGTGTCACCACCTTGTCTCAGAAGAGGCAATGCATATCAATATATAAAAGGGACTTTCTGCAAATTGTGTTGCGTTTCATAAAAATATAAATTTAAAAGCTTTAAAAGTTCATAATTTGCTATTGTTTAACATTTTATTAATGACATCTTCATATCTACTAATGCTTATCTACACAACAACCCATGACTGCTTAAGAATTTTTCAATAACAATTTTAAGCATAAGATCTGGCATTCCTATGATTTTCTAACACTGCTTTTACACCATGGATACAAATGACACTGTATTTTTCACAAATTAAATGCAAATATTTTATCATTTGGATATATGCCATACTTTTATGGACAGATATAAATCATGTAAACTCTTACTCAGATTTTTTTCAATCTCGGTGTTCAAACCAAATCATCAGATATGTCAAATATACAACTTAATCCAATTAAGTCTCTGCTCATTACCTCCCTAAGAGGGAGCTCCCTTATATAAAAGAGCGAATACTCCCAAACAGCCACCTGTCTCCCCTATCTCTTGTAACTGCATAATACTGTGTATTTATTTGTTTATATGTCATTAGGGACTAAGGTGGCCTTCACTTTTCCCTCAATTTCATTAAACTTTCTACAGGGTTCTTCCTGACTCCAGCCACTTGACCTCCCTTCTCTTCATTTACTTTACAAAACTTGCCCCCTGTAAATTCTTTTTCAACCTCTTTAAGACGTAAAACTTCTACAGTCCACCAGGTCCATTTGAAGTGCAATCATCAAAGAAGACAATGCACCAATACCTAACCTCCATCACCTGTGGGAGGATAGCAGTCTCACTGCAATAAAGCAATATTACCAAACACAATGAATAACTTTTTGTTAAGACATTTAACACACGATTTAGGAAAACCAGAAGTATTCCCTTAAACAAAGGATTCCCAGAGCTTTAACCGAATTATTCCTCCCTCTGGGTGTATTGAGGTTACAGAAGAAAGGACACAGGATGGTAATGGAAAGAGGAAGGCAAGGAGATGCCAGGTAATGGAACTGCAGTAATTAAGAATGTACACATATCACAGTACAGGTAATTAACAGATTGTATGTCTGGAACGACCCACTGTAAACGAAACAAAATCAATGAAAATGAACAAATAAAAGACAGACTAGGGAAGGCAAACAAAACAGAGGGGAAACAAAGAGAACATATAAATGCAGAAATGAGTTAAAAAACTGAGGCTGGGGGGCACCTGGGTGGCTCAGTCGTTAAGCGTCTGCCTCCGGCTCAGGTCATGATCCCAGGGTCCTGGGATCGAGCCCCACATCGGGCTCCCTGCTCGGCGGGAAGCCTGCTTCTCCCTCTCCCACTCCCCCTGCTTGTGTTCCCTCTCTCGCTGTGTCTCTCTCTGTCAAATAAATAAATAAAATCTTTAAAAAAAAAAAAAACTGAGGCTGGAAGAACATGTAACTCAAGGAAATCCATAATTTATTGTAAAATGTTGCTGTAAATATTTAAGGAAATTAATTTGACAGATCACAAAGATGTGAAGGTAAAATAAGGTGGGGAAAAAAAGGTGAATATGGAGATTGCAAAATTAAGAAAACATAAGCAAAATGACTGCATTTTAGAAAACAAATTAGAATTAACAACTAATGATATGATTGAGAATGAAGTTATTGCTGTGGGGGGGAGGTCTGTCATTGTGAAGAAATGACAAAAAGATTGAAGCAGTGCAGAGAAGGTAAGCATCTAGTGCTTTTTCTAAGTTTTAAAAATCTTCCTTTTTTCCTCTCTGGTTTGGTGAGATTTTTAAAATTCTCTAGGTTGATTTTTATTTATTTTTTTTAATGTCCTTTTTTTTTCCTGGGAAAATCATCCATGCTGCATAAAATTAAATTTAAAAATCTCCTTATAGGGACGCCTGGGTGGCTCAGTTGGTTAAGCGTCTGCCTTCAGCTTGGGTTGTGATCCCAGGGTCCTGGGATCAAGTTCCGCATCAGGCGCGCTCTCTCTCTCTCTCTCTCTGACAAATAAATAATAAAAATTAAAAAAAAAAAATCTCCTTATATTTGCAAGTATTTAATTGGTTATCTGTGGTTGTTGGCCCATTTTCATTATTTTTGTATGTCTTCCTAGCCTCACTTTCCCTATCATTCTGCAGAGTCACCAGGCATTGGGGAGGCTTGCCAAAACTGCCTGCACCTCAGGCCTTGTATGTCAGGGACAGTATTGCTGGGGGGCCCCTGAGGGCATGGAGATCCACTTTTTGTCATGCTGTCTGTACACCTCAAATGTCCTTCCTAGAACCCTGTGTTGATCTGTCCCAAGTTTCACAGTGTCTGACACTCTCTTCCCTCCACTTTTCACTAATGATTAACTCTCTTATCCTTTTAGTTTCCTTTCATTTGTTTTATAGAAGACAATGAAAAAGAAACGCCTGTATTCTGATATCTTTAACCAAATTAGCATTAATTTTATTTAAATCGTGTTAAAGTACTTAAAAAATATTTTGTAAACAAACATTAGATATGACATACTAGACACTGTCTAGTTTGGTGAGAAAATACATTTTAATGTAGATTGAAATGTATCTGTTATGGCTTGTAAACACACACACATTTTCTGATCTGATGTTAGAGATCCTATATATTACACATGAAAATAAATTTAAAACAAGTTTTTTGTGTCAGATTATGCAATAAATAGATGAGAGTTAAGTGTTTTCAGTTGTGTTTGGGTAATACTTCTTAAGAAAACACATACAGTGTCATTCTTTTTATTCATGGAAATAATAAGTCAAAATGATAGAATTTTTAATTCAGTCTTTTGACAATCTTTGAAGTAACAAGAATAACTGTGTTATGTTCAAAGATCCTACGGTGAGTAACAGAGGTCAAATGAGAAACTGATCTAGAGAGAGACTGAATTAACAAGTGTGTACATCTAATTTCTAGTGCATATTGCTTATCCTTACTAGATTCAAACTAAGAAGTTCTTGGCTGTTCAAAATCAAAATATGTAATTATTCCATTTAGGTTTTGTTTTTTTTTTTAATGAGGTAAGACCAAAGGTAATGACATATTTAATTTTGTGAACACAGGCCCCTACCACTTCTCACTTGCAAACTCAAATGCCTAGAGGGGCCAGGCAGGCAGGTAGTGCAAAGGAGTGAACCTAAAGAGCTGAGGTAGGGAATGGGGAAACATAGCTCTACTAGCTTATAATTCACTTAATATTTTTCATAAAGTCAGGAATCCAGAAAAGAAGCATTTAATTTAAAAAAGTAATTATGCAAAACAGTAAGAAAACTGACAGATGATACTTTGTCCCAATATGAGGGAAATAATATGCAATGGTAACTTGAGAAAATAGAAAGCAAATGCTTGATCTAAAACATATTCCTGATATTTGGCATATGTTCTAATACAGAAGTGTTAGCCATTACATTAATTTTAAAAAGTCGTGTGGACCAGTTCTGAGACAGCCAAACAAAGCACATGCAGACCATGGACTGCCCGTTCATGACCTCTACCTGAATGTTTGTCTTTTACCCTTATGGTCTGAAACAGAACTTTCAGGATCTCTGTATCACATTTTCTAAATGACCTTGTTCTTATTGCCACATTTTATTTTATCCAATTTTTGGCTTCATTTTCTTAGACTTTGTTCTGTTTTTTTTTTATTAACTCATATAAGAAATAATTTACAGATAACTTGAAGCACAAAAAAGCTCAAGATAATGTTTCTAGTAAGTTCTGAACCTTGCTATATAAAACCCAGGTATTCTCTCTCAAGTCTGTGCTCTTCATTTCTTTGATCTAACAGTGAAATTAGTGTAGACTTTTAATATACAGACACAAATATTTTATTAGTTAAATTTTTTAAAAATTATTTTTTCAAAATTTGGAAGATGTCAAATGTGATGGTTCTAAAGTAAATAGCAGTTATTTACTGTATATGTCATTTACAAAAAAAGTTAATGGTTCATTTTATAAGAAAAAATAAAATCCACATTGTTGCTACAGGACTTGTATAAATACCAGTAGTCACATTTTGAGACATTTATTAATTCATTTTGAGGTAGAAAACATGACCTTTAAATATGTGAAATAGATAAAAATTTACAACATAAATTTTTCTATTTAAAACTTGACAAAGGTAAATTGCTATTTTAAATATATTTTGATCTAAATTATATTCTCGAATATTTTAATTTATATGCATAAGGATTTCTTTGTAAATATGTACAAAAATACAACTTAGAAATATATATTCAATACGTATTTTTCCCACTATTTTTTCCTCTCAATTACCTTATGCTTTTGAGATTCTCACTGACTGGTGTTTTTTTTTTTTTTTTTTTTTAAGATTTTTTTTATTTATTTATTTGAGAGAGAGAATGAGAGAGAGAGAGAGAGCATGAGAGGGGGGAGGGTCAGAGGGAGAAGCAGGCTCCCTGCCGAGCAGGGAGCCCGATGTGGGACTCGATCCCGGGACTCCAGGATCATGACCTGAGCCGAAGGCAGTCGCTTAACCAACTGAGCCACCCAGGCACCCTGACTGGTGTTTTTAATGGAGTGGCTATGTCATTGAAATGGAAACCTGACCTTTCAGAAAGTTATTTTTAAATTTCTGAATGGTGTAACTTGTGTATCCTTTACTAAGAATAAAGTGACACCTAAAGTCAACCTTAATATACTTGAGTTTGGCGTGAGGTAACCTATATATCCTACTTTATTAGTAAATGTTTAAAAGAATTGTGGGGGCTCTATTTTATTGTTTTTGGACAGAACTTTTTTTATGTGTCCTCTATTCCTGAATGCCTTTGAATATAAGCACAAAGTAAATATAAATAAATTTGCAAAAACGGTACATAAATATAAAGGTAATTTCACAGGTGGCTATTGTGAAGGAGACAAGAAAGTCAACTAGGGCCAAGAAAGGCATTAGGATCAAAACAACATAACGTCTGACCTCTGTTGCTAAGATTTTTTTTTTTCTGGACCCTATCATTCTTCAAGGTTCCATCTTTCCTTTCTAAACAAGAGCACAACAATCTTTTATTCCTTTAATGTCTACTGGTTCTAGCCCATATCAGTTTTTAATATACCACTTTGTTCTAAGAGTTAAAATTGTGTTCTCTTGGGGCGCCTGGGTGGCTCAGTCGGTTAAGCATCCGCCTTCGGCTCAGGTCATGATCTCAGGGTCCTGGGATCCAGCCCTGCGTTGGGCTCCCTGCTCAGCGGGGAGCCTGCTTCTCCCTCTGCACTTCTCCCCCACATGTGCTCCCTATCTCTCTCTCTAATAAAATCTTTAAAAAAATTTTTTTAAATGGGGTGCCTGGGTGGTTTAGTTGGTTAAGCGTCTGCCCTTGTCTCAGGTCATGATCCCAGGGTCCTGGGATCCAGCCACGCATCAGGCTCCCTGCTCAGTGGGTAGCCAGCTTCTCCCTCCCCTGCCCCACCCTGCTCGTGCTTTCTCTCATCTCTCTCTCAAATAAATAAATAAAATCTTTAAAAAAAAAAATTCTGTTCTCTCAAACGAGGCCAGGTGGTCCTAATAGCCCCACAATGTCTGAAAGGTAAATGTATCTTCGTATTTCAGGCTGTGTCATCAGCTTGGTTTATATTCTGTGTGATCTTTCACATTTCCATATATATTGGAGATTCTCTTTGTGTGTGATTAAGGTTAGTGCACTGTCATTATTTACCTTCTCCACATATGCTAGGTAGGATTTGTGAGATGCTGGAGTGTTCCCGTTTTGATGTATGGGTGTTGCTTGTTGGAGATGATATCAGGATTGCTCTGTCAAGTAAACAGAGACTTTCAAGTACTGACTGGTAGAGACCACAGATTCACACAAGGATTCTGTGATCCCTACATGAGATTCCCGCAGACATACATCAAAAAGTATACCTGTCCTACCTATACCAATAATGGAACAACTGCAATGATATGGGGGAGGCTAGTCAAGCATCAGTCATCTTTCCCCACGTATGCAAGCTTCATTACATTTAAATTATTTTTCTAGAAGATGCTTTATCCAGATTTATTTTGAATTATTTCTGTAAAAAATACTTATTGGATAAGAAAATGACAAGCTCTTTCACAACATTACCAAATGCCTAATCTTTCCTATGTCCATCACAATACCTGAATATATGGATAATTATTCTCTTTTGATTCTACATGATAGCCTCTTGATACCCAAATGAGTTCCTTTAAATTTGTCTGACAATTCAGTAGTGAAATACCTTATAGTGAACCTGTAGGCACTGACAAAGCCTCATATGTCAACCAACTTTACTCACTTTAGTCAGTAAACCAATATAAAATACCAATACCTATAAATGCCTTACTTCCATAACAACCAACAAAGCCTATCTGTGTAACATTTCCATCTTGCATCCCTTCCAGTGCCAGAAATAGGCAGCAGTAGCAGGCTAAGTGCTAGTTGGGTCAGGTTTAGAGATTGATACATTATATACTTATGTCCTCTTTCCTATACTAATTTGTATTCTCAGCTGAGAAGATAAATTTGTCACAGAAAGGTTTCCATTCTCTCAAGAATTTCGCACATTGCTTTGTATATATTATTCATATTATAATCAGTTGTGTTAAGTCCTTTATTCAACAAATTGCTTCGTGTATATGTACACATCGTACATGTGTACATTGTATATGCGTATGTGGATATGTATTTATGTGCATATATGTTTGTGCAATCACACACATA
The DNA here is from genome assembly GCF_002201575.2 of Neomonachus schauinslandi. Classification (NCBI taxonomy): domain Eukaryota; kingdom Metazoa; phylum Chordata; class Mammalia; order Carnivora; family Phocidae; genus Neomonachus; species Neomonachus schauinslandi. The sequence continues at coordinate 34,117,991 of NC_058413.1, forward strand.
TTCTCATCTTTATTTTTCTACATGTAAGACAAAACTGGCATAAGGTAATTGATTAATAAGTAATCAGTTGCACCTAATTTGAGAAAAAAAGAAGCCCTTCAAAGACCATGATTCTACTCAAAATCTTAAATGTGTTACTGGGGCTCTGTCAAATAACAGGGAAGAGACCAATTCTCATTTCCATGGAAGTCCATGGTACATTACTAAATAAGTTTCTTCAGTGCTTTGAACAAAGCAGAAAAGCTAAGTAACCAAAGGCCAGCATGTTTCTTGAGGATAAACAGGCTGCAAGCACACACAAGGCATGTTTCCCAAGTGTGTGTGTACACGTGCACACACATACATGTGTGTGACAATTTTACAAGAATTACCTTTGCTCCAAGGTTTAAAAGCATGCAAATAAAAAGTGTACCAGATATCCTTGCTCCTTATTCTAGAGTATACTTTATAATTTCTTCAACATAGATGAATTGTCACCAGTTCAACATAATGCCAAAGACTGAAAATCCCGACAGTAAAGATTTCAGGGTCTAATTTCTTTGACTAGCTTTGATTGTGTTTAGCCTATTTGGAATATGTAACTATAATTAATAAAATTCAGTTAAATACCCACACACATTTTGGGGAAGGGGCTGTAGTCTCCTGCATTATATTTAGAGAGAAGTGAGCCATTTGGCATGCTCTGCATATGGACAAGAAATACCCACTGTCCGTCAGCCAAGAGGCCTCATAGGCGGCTCTAACACCATAAGGCTATCTCAGCCCAGGTCTGGCTCCCCACTGTGCAGGCTCAAACATCTGAATTGCCAGTCCTTCAAAGAGGTTCCATTTTGCAAGGAAGATCCAAGTTAAGCTATTTTTCAGAGATGACGTTTAAACCAGAACACTTGTTAATCTACCTACTACAAGAGAACATCTGGCTTTCCTGTTCTGCCCCTACATGGTAAAGCAAACTGCCTGGAGAACGTTCTTGGCCAGCCCGGGATCAGAGCAAGGTAAGTTGGTTAGAACAGTTACATACCTATTTTTTTTTTAATGGATTTAAATCATCACTCTCGCTTTACTGATAGACTTGCCACCCCGAGGAGACAGGCTAATAATAGAGAGCTGTGTCTTTCTCAACAGAGCCTGAATGAGTACTGTCAACACAGGAAGTCAAGAAATTCTTTTTTCAAGGCTGGAAAACCTCCTTTCTGATAGTCATCTGACGATGGTCAAAACCTGCTGGCCTAGGAGCTAGTTAACATGCACGTGCCCCTGTCTGCTCCGCGGTGTTAAATATGGATTTAAAATTTCAGTTCTCAGAGAATAACATCTCACATATTTCCCTGTACTATGGGAGCATTTCTCTGTAGTATCTGTGTGCCCACATCTGTATTAAAAGGGGCTGATTTACTTTTGTCTTTCCTTAACCAAAAGTTGGTTTAGGAAGTGTAAATGTATTAACATTTCCACATTAATTAGTTAAATAAAGATTAGAAGCATCCCCAATCAGACTTGTGTGATTCAAGAATGCTTTGGGAATCCCTCCACACAAAAGTAATAATAAGGATGATAGACTATATCTAACCATATGAAATTTTAGTGTGGAAGTAAAATAAAATGCTCACTGTTCTGTTTAAATTGTAGAACACAGAAGTTATTTTTATATCCATGCAATAGAGAATAATGCATCACCTATGTGGCTAGGTAAACCAATTCTTGACTTAATAAAGCAGTAAAAATTAAAATGCCTTTATATACCTCAAAGCTTATTACATAGAGCCGGAATTAAATTTTTTGTTGTTGTTGTTCTGTAAAGGACCAGATAGTAAGTATTTTAGTTTTGGGAGCCATATGCTCTCTGACACAACTACTCAACTCAGAATGAAATTAGCCAGAGATAATATATAAACAAGTTAGTGTAATTGTATCCCAACACAACTTTATGTACAGAAATAAGCAGCGAGCTTATTTCACATTTGGACTGTGGGCTGCAGTTAGCAGATCCCTAACATAAAGAAACCCAGGACAGGGGTGCCTAGGTGGCTCAGTCGTTAAGCGTCTGCCTTCAGCTCAGGTCATGATCCCAGGGTCCTGGGATCGAGCCCCGCATCGGGCTCCCTGCTCGGCGGGAAGCCTGCTTCTCCCTCTCCCACTCCCCCTGCTTGTGTCCCTCTCTCGCTGTGTCTCTCTCTGTCAAATAAATAAAAAATCTTAAAAAAAAAAGAAACCCAGGGCAGGTCATTCCATATGACACATGAAATATCATGGTACTTCCTGTGGTCTTTTGTTACACACCATCCCAGACTTTGAACCAGAGCTTGATTTGTCTAACCATGATAAAGTGAAGCAGGTACTCAACTTCATAATGTCTATTAATTTAATGTTAATCAGAGTTCAGGAACAAGATGCTATCTTCTCTCTATTGATTTTAATAGTCATTTCAATATTGACTAGCCTTCATCATTATGTTAACCAGTATGGTTGATTCACAATTGTCTTTTCTTTACAAATAATTGGCTAAAGTTCAGTAAAGGTTAGATGGAAATTATCAAACAGGCTGTGTCATTTATAAAGTCTTTGGGATTCATTGATTGAGGTCCCCCACCTCACCCTTATAACTGGCTGAAAGTTTGCCTTCTCATTGGTAAAAGTCATTTTTATTGACTGATGAAAGTCTACCAGGAGACAAGGGAATGGGACCTATTGATGGAATGTCTAAAGGGAAAAAGGCAATTGTAATTCATGGTGCAATTACACTTGGGAATGTATTTTAAGACTTCACAGTTGAGAAATAGTTTAATTTGTCTATTCCTAATTGTAAGTCAGTGTTTTAAAGCCTGCTGATTACTGGACGATGCTGCAATGACAGTTCCCAAATTTCTTTGCAGATGACAGGATGGCACAATTTAGAGAATACAGGCTTTTCTCTGATATATTATCTTTATAGATATATAATTATTATATAGTTTCTATATTATATAACATATATAATCAATATATATTAATTATATAATTATAATTTATAAATAAATATGAAAATATATTAATATAACAATCACTATATATTACATAATATAATTGTATGATTGATATATGTTATATATACATATAATTATTATAATTATCTTAAGTGAAAACCACTCTCCTCTCCAGCTGTGGAGGAGGATAATACAGATAGCTGCCATTTGTTGAAGAATCACTAGCAGCCATTCCTCTATGCAGCATTTCATAGATGTTGCCTCATTTAGGACAATAACCATATGAGGTTGGCACTTTATGATAGAAGAAGCTGAGACTGAATACTCTGTAAATTATTCAAGGTTAAAAAAAGCTAGAATGTGAAGACCTTTGAATTCTCAAGCTATTCTCTTAACTACTTATTTTCCTACTTCCCATACACCCAAAGGCCAGTGGATTGCAAACAGTGGCATTCCCCCCAACATATTTTCACTGTGCTGCTCACTACATCTCCATCCCATGTACAAATATCTTCTTCAAGTCTCATGCCACCCTGCTAATCTACTCTGTATACCTCTTCATTGATACCATTTGTGGGTCCGGTGCTGGAGTTGGTCCATTTTAATATCTACGTGGAAAACTACAAGTTATTTCTCAACTTAATATTTCTTAATCATTTCTCCGAGGACTTTTACTTTCACATTAGCAAATGGAGGATGAATTCGAACTTTGTCATACCCCTCAAAGTTTCCACCTATGAAATCTGAATCTCAGCATCTCAGGGTTCACCATGAGTATTCACTGCTCCTTCTCTCCCCTCCTTTTCCTCATTCATCTCACTGTTCTTCTCCTATTCCTTGATATCTTCATTTTACCACACTCTATTAGCCTACTTACCTATTTCACTGCTCAAATACAGCCTAATAATAATTATTTATAACAATGATGATGAAGGTGATGTTTTTGGAAAACTATGTACCAGGCACTGTATAACACACTTTATATTATTATACCTGAGGCTCAGAGAAGTGAAGCAAACCATCCATGATGACACAGCTAATCATGACATCATTTGGATGAGAGAGTGGGTCTGCCTTTCCTATTCCAAGGTCCACACACTTTTTTTGTAACTACAGAGATTGTAATCTCTATGACTTAGACTCATATAATCCATAATTTTAATAAAATACCACCATTACTGGGAGCTGTCTTCTTTCCTTATCCTTCAGGGAAACCATTCCTGGAAAGCTCAACCCCTGAAATTATGACTTTATACACATTTTGTTCCTTTACCTTCAGTTAGTAATATCTTGAAAGAAAGGGCATGAAAAGTATCTTCAACTTGCTCCCTTTGACTCGGCATTTCACTCCATTATATATATATATTTTTTAAGATTTTATTTATTTATTTGAGAGAGAGAATGAGACAGAGAGAGAGAGCATGAGAGGGGGGAGGGCCAGAGGGAGAAGCAGACTCCCCGCTGAGCAGGGAGCCCGACGTGGGACTCGATCCCGGGACTCCAGGATCATGACCTGAGCCGAAGGCAGTCGCCCAACCAACTGAGCCACCCAGGCGCCCTACTCCATTATATTTTTATCATTGGTTTATGTCTCTATCTCTGCCTCTGAAATATGAGTTTGAGAACAGAGAAAACTATCACTTTTATCCCCAGTGCCAAGTACACAGTAGATACTCAACTGAATATTACTATTAGTTAATAAATACACGAATGTATCAATGAATGAATGTTGACCAGGCTACAAAATCTGAGATTCTGGCATTGAAATCTGTATTGGCCTTCTACTATTTAGGTAAAGGTAAAAAAAAAAAAAAAAAAAAA